>NC_134899.1:46317872-46397872 GCF_041734735.1 Babylonia areolata | reverse complement strand
ACATAGTTCATAGTCTGTTGACTTTTATATGACTGGAAATTATCTTTACAACAAGTTCGGGTCGCTCGAATGTTTACATTTGTCTGGCATTTTAATTGGTCTGGTGTGTTTTCTGTTTCTTTGCCTGTCTGTCTATCTGTCTCTTTCAATCCCAGTTAATCAAAAACGACGATTTGAATGTACTTAGAATAATGGTGTGGTTTTGTGTGTGTGTGTGTGTGTGTGTGTGTGTGTGTGTGTGTGTTTTACGGTTATGAGCAACATTTTTGTCCAGTACCGATCACATTGTGAGCGAGAGATAACGACGTTAGCTGAATTTGGTGACATCGGAAAACGTCGCGTGTTCTTTCTGTTGTTGTTGTTTTGTTTTTATTATTGTTTCAAACAATTTGCGTAGTAGATATTCTAACAGTCTCTGGACCTGGTACTGTTTGTCTAATTTCTAAAGAAGTTTTTTTTAGTGTTAAAAGGAAATGCACTTCTTCATATTCTGCGTTCATGGGTTGCAGGTCCCATGCTGACTCGTAGAATCGATAAAGAATGCCAGACACTAAAGACTGAAGTAAAACGAGCGCTGTGTAAATATGGGGGAAAAAACTCCAAAGAAGAAGACGCCACATCAAAATGTCAGAAAACACTACAGAAACACAATGCACTCAAAACGGTCATTATTCAAGAAAAACCGTTTTGATTCAGTCTGAATTCGCTCAACCGCCCGAGGGATTTCTGGAGAGAAATACGTAAAAAGTATATTGTTTTTAAAAATTGAAATAAAAAGGAAATGAAATGAAATAACATAAAACAAACCACACAGACATCTAAACCTACCACAGAAAACGTAAGGTTAGAACAATCTGAAGAAGTGTTAACCTATATAAAAGACACAGAACACAGTCTCCTTGTGCAGCAATGGGCAGGATGACATATACCTACTTGATGCAGATAATAATGATAATTTTAATGACAATAATAGTATTGAAAAGAAGAAGAATGAATGAATCAATGAATGAACATTGTTAATTATATCTTTATTAATAAGATACACCAGCTGACACAAATTTGAAACACACTTCATGACAAAACTAACTCAACCCCCCCACCCCCATGCACCACACACACACACACACACACACACACACACACACACACACACACAGCATTGATTAGTCGCAGTTACGATCTGTGGTGGGTAAAGATAACCGTACTGCTCAAGTTATACAGATGGGTCTTCAAAGAAGATTTGAAAGAGGCAGAGAAGGGGAATGTCTATTGTTAAATGGAAGGCTGCACCCTGAAAAGAAATAGCACGCTGACCGAACGATTTTGTACAGAGAGATGGAACACAGAGAATACGGTTATCTGTAGAAAGAGGGGGATTTCGAGGCGGGGCGTATTGAAGAAGAATATCAGGTAGATCTTCATGGCCAGTGTCAGTAAGAGATAAGAGGCAGACCGAAGAGCTGGTATATCACAACCAACATCACAGAAGAGCTGGTATATCATGACCAACATCACAGAGGAGCTGGTATATCATGACCAACATCACAGAAGAGCTGGTATATCATGACCAACATCACAGATGAGCTGGTATACCATAAGCAACATCACAGAAGAGCTGGTATATCATGAGCAACATCACAGAAGAGCTGGTATATCATGACCAACATCACAGAAGAGCTGGTATATCATGACCAACATCACAGAAGAGCTGGTATATCATAAGCAACATCACAGAAGCGTCTGGTTGACGATGCGTGGCCTGTTAGTGAGCCAATAGATGTTGACATTGACAGCTTCTTATGAAAAATGTGTGCTTGGATTTTGATGGTACGAATAGAGCTGGGCTGTGTAAAGGGGTGATAAAGTGAACGTGTGGGTGTCAAGTCATGACAAGGAAACATCGCTGTTCCGACTTGATTGGATTCACCTTGACCTCGTTCCGAGGTCATGAGGCTGAATGATGTGCGTGCACTTGTCGCCTTGATGCTGATCCAGCCTGACACAGAGACGCAGCACATTAGCCCTGGAATATTGGGGTGACCAAGTTAATCAGCCAATGTTTTCCGTCAACAGTTTGTGGAGGTTGAGGGGGAGGATTGTAGAGGGGTGGGGGAGGGGGATGTTGAACGTTATCTCTTGGTTGCCAACGGAACTGGACGAATATCATTAAAACATACAGTTTCTGTTACCTTGTCTTCGTGACGATGAGAACATGGAATTGCCTCTCTTGACGGGAAATAAAGATGCACTGACTAAACCAGTTGCAACTTTCGCTTATGTGTTTGTCAGTGCTGATCATCAGTGCAGGAAAGGGTTGCACACATCTGGTCTGTATCACCCGTCGCTTCTTCTTGTGTTCGTTTCCGCATCGTCCCTGGGCCACACTTGTGCGGTTTGGACAGGGCATGGAAGAGGACGTGACATCAAAGATGAAGTTTACCAGGTTCATTTTGGTTGTTCCACAGTTCAAATTATGTTCCAAAACATACATGCCAAGCCAGTTCGATTTATTTCACATTTATTAAAATTTCACTTTATACGTGTGGCAGAAAGATAAGGCGTTAATGTGTTAACAGAAAGTATGATTCGTTTGTGGTGTTCACACCAGAGGAAAGTGACGTGTACTGTGACGAAAGAATGTAAACATAAGGCATTGCTTCCGCTTAACGGTGTATTTGACACGATGTATTGAAACTACATTTCAGCTCTGTATTGAACAGGATACAAACACAAATAACCAGAAAATAGTTATCTATTGTCACACACACACACACGCATGCACGCACCCCCCCACACCCACGCACGCACGCACGCACGCATGCACACACCACACACACACACGCACACACGCATGGACACACCACACACACACACACACGAGCGCGCGCGCGCGCGCGCGCACGCACGCATGCACACGTCGTCTTTTTTACATGTTTAATCTTGGCTGAGCAGTTTAGGATGGCACGATAATGTAAAAACTGACAAAACTGCATATTTCGTTTGTCACTGGCTGATAAAAAAAAATCTGTGGGGAATTGAATCAGTTTAACAAAACGTGGCAACCACATATTCCTTTGCTTTCTTAAGAAAAAGCGTAGCTCGAGAAATTAAAGAAAGGTGAAAAGAAAGAATTAAAGACAAGGCTATACTTTTGGACCTTCCTCTGAGAACTGTAAAAGCAGTTTAAAAAACGCTCATAAACTGATGCATATTAGATTCTGAAACAAAAACACTTGTTTACACTTCAAAGGTCATTTGTAGGGCAACAATAAAAACAACAACGACGACATCACCATCAAAAGCTAACGGTTTATAATTGGATTGTGTGCTTCGCGAATAAGCGGTTTGCATTCTAGCCTACGGTTATTCTTTTCCTGTTTAATTATTCATCGATTCCGAAGTAGGTGAACAAAACAGCGTTCCATAAAGTGCACGCCTTTGGGAGTCTGTGTGTCTTTGTGACTGCCCTTGTCTGGGCAGGGATGTAATGGCCGGGGAGGTGGGAAGAGCAAGAAATTCACGGCCTCTCCCTAATGCAAACAACAGAATATTTTCCCTGATCAACCAGTGTAATGGTCGGTGGGAGCAAGCAGACCTGGAGCCAGTGATGTTGGTGATACGATCGTGATGTTTTTCTGGTCGACGTGTGGGAACTGAGTCACACAGGAAAAGGGCTGGAAGTGTGCTTGATGACTGGTGTCGGTGGTTTGAGAGTCGGGGCTGGGGACATTAATTAGGGGACACGGGGAGATGTCACAAAGTACACAACGAGTCAGGTCCCCATATTATGGGTAACAGACACACACCAGTTTGATTTTACACACACACACACACACACACACACACACACACACACACACACACACACACACACACACTGATATAGAAAGAGAGAGAGAGAGGATCACACACTCTCAACATACTCATCACGTGCTGTTTTCAGGGATCCATATCACTAGCAGCGCACTCTTTGTTGTGGCATCACTGATTCCAACTACCCACTAGGGACGCCCAGCAAAGGCTTCACACCGTGCTGATCTCAAAATCCTCCCTTTTCTCTTCCACTGTACTCGTGTGCGGTGTTGAATTTCAGCTGATTTGCCTGATAATGGTCCCTGTTTGAAGATGAACGATACTGAAATAGAGGTAGGAGATAAGATTAGAGTCATGTGTAAGAATGGCATGAAAGGTCGAATCTGATGTGATTAGTATTGTTGCTCCAGCCAGCCCTTGCCTCCAGTTCTCTCCCCATGTTAATCGTGTTGGTTGATGTAAGGTGATCGGAGTTTAATTCATGATAGTGTATCAAAACCGTATATGGTCCATAGCGGTTTGAGTTCAGTTTATAATAGTTACTCAAAGTTAATCACAACTGTACAAGATGAGAGAGAACGACTTTGGACTCCGTGACATATCTACACCTCAATCTGTTGTCTGTCGTCATCGGTGTTGGTCACTCTGTCTTTTCTTTCCTTGATTAAACGTCTATTCACCCTGGGGTCTATTGCACGTGCCGTGTGTGTGTGTGTGTGTGTGTGTGTGTGTGTGTGTGTGTGTGTGTGTGTGTGTGTGTGTGTGTGTGTGTGTGTGTCCATGCGTGTCTGTGAGATGGGGGTGGGTGATGGTGGTTAAAGGGGGATATACAGAGAAAGGATGAACTGAAACAATGGAAACAAGATTCGTAAACATCTGTGTAACGACAATTAACAACATAAACAACAATTTAAAAAAATCGAATATCAGTAGGTCGCATGATAAAAATACTTCTGCTGGACTAAGTAACGGTGATTCAGCAATTCCAGCCAACAGTAATTTTGTTCTGACTTTTTTTTTCTTTCTAAATTTACATGACTTTGGAAGTAACCTGACAATCTCTTGACACTGAAACAAAATATGATTTCGTGTGATCTGTTTACCAGATACACAATGAAGGTTTTGCTAAACATTGTCTTAATTTCAACGCATTCAGTCTTATACGAGACACCAGAGAGGTTACCAGTTCATGATAGTCACTCTGTCTGTCTGTCTGCTTGTTTGCGTGTTGGATTGTGAGGTCGTTGTTTCTTTCTTGTTTCTCTCCCCCTTTCCCTTGTCCACCTCTGCCTTATCCTTCTCCCTCCTCCGCTTTAAATTTCCACAAGCACTAGCTTTTTGTCTGCTATTATTATCCACACAATGTTCCTTTCCCCGCTCTCCCTTCTTAAAGACAAACAAAAATAGAAACATAAAAAGAAGGTGGGCGAAAAGAGGACGGGGGTGCGGAGAGGGAGTTGTGGGGGGTGGGGTGTGGGGAGTTGGAGGATGGGGGGTTTACAGAAATACTTCACAAAGCTGGAGTCACAGGAGTTGTTCTTGTTTTTAATATAGTAGCATTGGTTTGTTGTCTGTGTTTTTGTTTTTCTTCTCTTTTTTGTTGTTGTTTTATTTTTATTTTTATTTATTTATTGTTCATGTGTTGTTGTTGTTTTTCAAACACTGTCTCTCCGTATCTGTCACTGTCTGTTTTTTCTGTGTCTGTCTGTCTCCTTTCCTATGTTTGTCTCTGTCTTTAAATCTATGTCTCCGTCCGTCTGTCTCTGTCTCTCTGTGTATGTCTTTATCTTGTCTGTCTGTCTTGTCTGTCTGTCTATCTATCTATCTGTCTACCTCCGTCTGTATGTCTCTTTCTCTGCTTCTATCTGCTTCTGACTCTACATCTGTCTCTGTACGTCTGTCTTTCTTTCCCTCTCATTCACACACACACACGTACACATGCATGTACACACACACACACACACACACACACACACACACACACACACACACACAGTGAGAGAGAGAGAGAGAGAGAGAGAGAGAGAGAGAGAGAGAGAGAGAGAGAGAGAGAATAAACGGAAATAGGTTACGTCCCAGACAAACAAGCACAGTTTTACTGAAATACATGTTGTTGATTTTCGGGTGGGGGTGGTGGGGTTGGGGGGGGGGGGGGGTATGCCCGTTCTCCAATCGTATTTACGATACTTTTTCCGTACGTACCGATAAGACCAGGAACACAAAGGAAATAACGAAGATAATATAAACTCATCTCTTACCTAAACCGATTGAATCTGATTTATGAGATACTACAGTTCCTTTTTATGAGTGCAGTTTTTTGTTGTTGTTTTTTGGTGGGGTTTTTTCAGATTTACTGCATTACCTTTTTCCGACTATCAACCTGGTCAGTGTCAATATATTTCGGCCTGCATAAGAACGTGTTAGCAAAATTCTTGAAGAACTCGATATATATATATATATATATATATATATATATATATATATATATATATATATATATATATATATTAAACTGTGATCGTGATTAAACAAAAACTACGTTGATGTTTTTTTGTTTGTTTAATCACGGTCTCCGGAGTTTAGAAGTCAAACGTGAATGGCGTGATTTCCGGTCGGATGAATGAAAAAAAAAGAAAAAAAAAAAAGAAACGGATGGAACATTAAACACATTTTTTCAGGTCATGTTCAAGTGATAAAAATACAAAACCAAGACACAAAGACCCTTGTATTTCAACAAAACAACGGTACAGTCAATGTCACTGATCAACACAGCACTTAACTCTTTGACCAGATCGCCTTGAAACCTCCAGCCGTTCTGCTCTCTTTGTGCACTGGCTTTAGAGAAGGAAGATGAACGGGTGTGGAGGTGATGGTGAGTGAGGGGGGTAGGGGGGATGGATTGTTAACCACAGGCAGCCAGCTTACGGCACAGAGAGCCACAGGGAACAGACGAATGAAATATTGACAGGTACACACACACACACCACACACACACCACACACACACACACACACACACACACACACACATATGCACGCACGCACATGCACACACGCACGCTCGCATGCACGCACACACGCACACACACACAGACACACACACACACGCACGCACATGCACCCGCACACACGCACGCACGCATGTACGCACACACGCACACACACACACACACACACACACACACACACACATAATGTTCCTGAGAGAGGAGGAGGGGGGTGGAGAAAGAGAGAGGAGGAGTGAGAGAGCGGGAGAGAGAACGGGGGGTGGAAAGAGAGAGAGAGAGAAATAGAGAGAGAGGCGGAGGGATGGAAAGAGAGAAAAAGAGAGAGAGAGAGGACATGAGGGGAAGGCAAAAGAAGTTTTTCTTTCAATGGGAAGAGGAAGAAAAAAAAGATGGTAAATTGCTGTTAAAAGTCTTCAATCGATTTAACATGAAAGAGACATTGCTGGCGATGAAGAGAACTGTGAAATAACGCCAGCCTGAGCGAAGCCACCTAAACCACAAATGTCCCCATCCTCCTCACTGTCCCTTTGATGTTGTCCCACCCTCCCTCTTTTGTTCGCCGTTCTATGAAGAAGAAGAAGAAGAAAGTGATGTATATACATTAACAGAGAGAGGAGGAGAGACTAGGTGAAGGGTGGAGGGGGATGCCAGAGACAAAGAGATGAACAAAGAACGGCAAGGTCTAAGAGATGAAAAAGTATAAAAAGAAAACCCGCAGTTTTAAAAAGTCTCCAGCCGACTTAAGATCAAAGCGACACTCCCTGTCATAACAGTAAAACTGGACGGCCACCCATCTTAAGAAAGCCGCTTAAGCCCCAAAGAAATGATCCCCTTCAATGTGCAGATCCCACCCTCATTTCAACACCCGACATCCCATATCATTTCCCATTCACCAGCCCCCGGTTATCATCCTTGACGAGGAGAGGGAGAAGGACGGCGACGACATTGATAACGACTACGACGACGACGATGACGAAGAAGAAGAAGAAGAAGAAGAAGAAGAAGAAGAAGAAAGAGATAAACAAGGCAAAGAGAGGCAGAGACAGGTAGACACAGAGACAGACAGACAGAGAGATATTTCAATGAGAGCAAAAACTAAAACAACGATGGCGACGCCGACAACAACAACAACAGCAGCACCACCAGCACCAACATGATCAGGAACATTATCATCAGAACAAAAACAACAAGAACGAGAACAAGAAGAAGAACAAAGACGGCATAGAGAAACGACAAGAACAAGAACAAAGAGGGCAAAGAGAAACGACAAGAAGAAGAAGAAGAACAAAGAGGGCATAGAGAAACGACAAGAACAAGAAGAAGAACAAAGAGGGCAAAGAGAAACGACAAGAACGAGAACCAGAAGAAGAACAAAGAGGGCATAGAGAAACGACAAGAACGAGAACAAGAAGAAGAACAAAGAGGGCATAGAGAAACGACAAGAACAAGAAGAAGAACAAAGAGGGCAATGAGAAACAACAAGAAGAAGAAGAAGAACAAAGAGGGCATAGAGAAACGACAAGAAGAAGAAGAAGAAGAAGAAAGAGGGCATAGAGAAACGACAAGAACGAGAACAAGAAGAAGAACAAAGAGGGCAAAGAGAAACGACAAGAACAAGAAGAAGAACAACAACAAAGAGGGCAAAGAGAAACAACAAGAACGAGAACAAGAACAAAGAGGGCAAAGAGAAACAAGAACAATAATAAGAAGAAGAACAAAGAGGGAAAAGAGAAACGACAAGAACAAGAAGAAGAACATAGAGGGCAAAGAGAAACGACAAGAACAAGAAGAAGAAGAAGAACAAAGAGGGCATAGAGAAACGACAAGAACGAGAACAAGAAGAAGAACAAAGAGGGCATAGAGAAACGACAAGAACAAGAAGAAGAACAAAGAGGGCAAAGAGAAACGACCAGAACAAGAACAAAGAGGGGAAAGAGAAACGACAAGAACGAGAACAAGAAGAAGAACAAAGAGGGCATAGAGAAACAACAAGAACAAGAAGAAGAAGAAGAACAACAAAGAGGGCAAAGAGAAACAAGAACAAGAACAATAAGAAGAACAAAGAGGGCATAGAGAAACGACAAGTACAAGAAGAAGAAGAAGAACAGAGAGGGCAAAGAGAAACGACAAGAACGAGAACAGCAACGATTGGAAACACGGCATCATTTGGATGATCATTCCCTGAATATTTCAGGTATAGAAAGCAAATTTCTCTCTCATGTTTTTGTGTTCATACACCCGTTCATTAGATTCTGAGGCCTACCTAAACATTCATTTATTCATTCTTTCATTCATCAATCTATCTTTCTGACTGTCTGTCTCTCTCCCTTTTCTATCTCCCTCCCTCCCTCCTCTCTCTCTCTCTCTCTCTCTCTCTCTCTCTCTCTCATGAGGTTTCCTGTATAAATTAAGTTTGTAGCTCAAATTTTGTGTGTTTGATAAAGACGTTTCTTGCTACATATATGACTTCAGCTAAACATTTCACCCATTGATTACGTAAATCTGAAACAAACACTGGGATTCTGAAGTAGAGTTGTTGTTTTTCCCGTTGTTAGGACGAAACTATCAATGGTTTTCGGAAACCGCTTTAAAATTTGTGTTTAATGTCTGACTTGGTGATGATGAATGGTATTGTGAAGGGGTCGACATGACGCGTCTCCGTTCGTCTCACTTGGTGGAAGTAGTGTAACTGTCTAAGAAATGTTATTGTCTCTGAAGAACTACGTGTTTATTGTGCTGGAAAATCAGGGAAGGACAGAGGGCAAACTGGAGACATGAACACTCAGATGAACGGAAGTTGTACAGAAAGGAAAGGACGAGGAGTCAAACAGGTTTAAAGAATGCATGAAACGAGTGAAAAATGCTCAGCATATTCATGGTGACACTATTTTTTTTCTCTGATCCCATCCATCCATTCCACAATTTCTGCATTCATGCATTGATATCTTTCTTGTGTGGTCGTTATACAGAGTTACCCGTCAATGGGCAGGAAGTCAGAAAAAAAAGTTATGGAGGCACCACGCAGCACACAATACGGGCAATGACTTTTCCCAAGACACTACGAACCCACACATGGTGACACCTTTATGCACGCAGGGTTATTTCTATGTATTATTTTTTTCTTCGTTCATGGGCTGCAACTCCCACGTTCACTCGTATGCGCACGAGTTGGACCCTACATGCATGACCGTTTTTACCCCACCATGTAGGCAACTATACTCCGTTTTCGGGGGTGTGCATGGTGGCTATGTTCTTGTTTCCATAATCCACCGAACGCTGACATGAAGTACAGAATCTTTAACGCGCGTATTTGATCTTCTGCTTGCGAATACACACAAAGGGGGCTCAGACACAAGCAGGTCTGCACACATGTTGACCTGGGAGATCGGAAAAATCTCCACCATTTACCCACCAGGCACCATTACCGAGATTCAAACCCGGGACCCTCAGATTGAAAGTCCTACGCTTTAACCACTCGGCTATTGCGCCCCGTACACAGGGTTATGAAATGCTTTTTCAGAAGGAGGAAACTGGAACTGGGTATATGATATCAGGAAACTGTGAACTGGGTGTATGATATCAGGAAACTGTGGACTGGGTGTATGGTGTATGATATCAGGAAACTGTGAACTGTGTGTATGATATCAGGGAACTTTGAACTGGGTGTATGGTGTATGATATCAGGAAACTGTGAACTGGATGTATGGTGTATGATATCAGGAAATGCGAACTGGGTGTATGGTGTATATCTGGAAACTGTGGACTGGGTGTATGGTATCTGGAAATGTGAACTGGGTGTATGGTGTATGATATCAGGAAACTGAACTGGGTGTATGGTGTATGATATCAGGAAACTGTGAACTGGGTGTATGGTGTGTGATATCAGGAAACTGTGTACTGGGTGTATGATATCAGGAAACTGTGTACTGGGTGTATGATATCAGGAAGCTGTGAACCTGGAAACTTTGAACTGTGTGTGTATGATATCAGGAAACTGTGAACTGGGTGTATGATATTAGGAAACTGTGAACTGGGTGTATGATATCAGGAAACTGTGAACTGGGTGTATGATATTAGGAAACTGTGCACGTGTTTGATATGGTGTTATTTTCAGGATATCAGGACTGGAACAGTATCACCGTCAGAATTCAAACAGTACTTAACGATTGCTTTCAACAAGACTGACAGACACATGTAACAGAAAATGAAATTTGTGCATTGCATTGTTTCTTTAAAAACTTATCACCAGCTAGATAGGTAGGTACATCAATGTGGAAACAAAAACAAACAAACAAACAAAAAATCAAGAAAAACCAAAACAAAAAAAGTGGCACCGAAATAATGTGGCAATATTTAGAACGTAAACAGAAGATGGTTTCATACACATGTAGCTGTAGAAACTACATACCCCAAATGTTCATATTGCCTACTGAAGATGATACAAGACCAGGCACATCTTTGTAATTCATGAGAGATACAATTTTTTAACCCAAAAACAAAGAAGCAAAAAATCCCCCAAAGAACACCTCAGTGCATATAGTAAGAAAAGACTCGTCATGAGTGAACATGACCAGTATGATTATCAACCGGCCTAATGAATTATTATCACACACACACACACACACACACACACACACACACACACATATATATATATATATATATATATATATATATATATATATATATATATATATAAGATAAGATAAGATAAGAATAACTTTATTATCTCCAACTGGAGAAATTTGGTCAGGTGCATTATCACAACATAGACAAGTAAACAACATGGGGACCATAACTGTAAAACCCAACAACAGCCCCTACAAATATTACGAAGATACAAATGTAAAAATAATATCACATACATCGTTTCATACATAAATCCACACACTGCAGGTAATAACTAGTATTCTTAATGTAAAAACAGAAAGAATTAAGACACATTATTTGAATATAATTATAAACATAGCCTACTATACTGCACAATGATTATAATAGACAGATAAGATAAGAATAAAGATGAATTGCGGAAAACCACAACCAGATAATCAGCACACACCCGCACCGCACCCCCTCCCCCCCCACCACACACACACACACACGCGGATAACTTGATAAAACAAGAGTAATAAACATATGTTCTCAAAGAAAAGCATTTCACATATTCGCTTTTAAAAACATTGCAATTAATTATTACATCGTAAATTATTAAACAGAAATATATTTAGAATATGGACGTTAGCATTAGACATATTCATTGTACATTCATCCTGCATATTGCACCTTATTCTTCCTACATATTGCACATTCATTATAACCAATTGTCACGTTTTAAGCTCAGTAAACACACACACACACACACACACACACACACACACACACACACACACACACACACACACACACACACACACACACACACACACACACACCACAACTAGAACAAGGTACAGCCTATCATGCACGGACTTTCACACGTCTCACATGAGAGTGCGCGCGCGTACACACACACACACACACACACACACACACACACACACACACACACACACACACACACACACACACACACACACACACAGTTCTCAAGAATTTAAAAGGTGGATTGAACGTGGAATAAAAGTCTTCAGAGCTCTGGATTTCAACTTAAAAGTTCTGTAGCGTCGTCCTGATGGCAATAGCTCATAATACTTTGCTGAAATATGGGTGTCGTCAGTTGCTATCTGCCTGCTTTTTTTAACCACTCGACTTTCATACAGCTCTTGCATACCAGCTTGTTTCACTCCCACAATTTTACTGCATACACTCATGACATCGTTCAAAACACGCTTACTCATCACTCCCAAACTTCCATACCAGCACATAAATGAAACTGTAAGCACGGACTCGATACAACATCGATAATAACTTTGAAGAATATTTGAATTTATACCAACATTTCTAAGCTTCTGTAAACAAAAAATTCTAGATTGACATTTCTTACGAATGGAATCAACATTTCTGTCAAAAGTCAGCTTATTGTCTAAGATGGTCCCTAAATATCTATATTCATTGACCCTCTCCACTGTTTGACCATCAATAACAAGGTTAGCTACAGGCAAGGGGTCTTTCCGAAAATCTATTAACATTTCTTTTGTTTTCAATACGTTGAGATCCAGATAGATTTTCTCACACCAGGAACAGAACTTTTTAATTTCACTGAAATAAATAGCATCAGAGTTGGACAGATCTTCAATTGCTGAATCATCAGAATATTTTATGACAGGAGTTTCCTCCGTGCCTCTGCAGTCATTTGTGTACAGTGTAAAAAGAACAGGGGACAGCACTATACCTTGGGGTGCACCAGTAGAAGTAGATTTTAGAGAAGAGTGGGCAGAATGAAAGCGGACGGACTGAGTTCTATTGAGAAGAAAACTTACTATCCAAAGAGTAAGCTTCGGATCAACATCCATGTCTAGCAGTTTGAGGGCAAGGAGATGAGGTATTGTGTTAAAAGCAGAAGAGAAGTCAACAAAAAGGATACGAACGAAAGATCCCGTTTTATTCAAATGAAGGAAAGCATTATGAAGGAGAGTTAGGATAGCATCGTCAGTACTTCTGTGTGCTTTATAAGCAAACTGAAGAGAGTCAAGCTGCTGTTCAGTGTAAGAAAGAAGATGTCGGAGAATAATTTTTTCAAAGCATTTCATCGCTACTGAAGTCAGGGCAACAGGACGGTAATCATTTAGTGCGGCTGGGTTCTTTTTCTTGGGGATAGGACAGATAGTAGATTTTTTCCAGATGCTGGGGACAGAGCAGTCCTTCAGAGACCAGTTGAAAATTTTACAGAACACGTCACACAACTGGGAAGCACATGTTTTCAGTAATTTTCCGCAGATATTGTCGAGGCCAGTTGCCTTCGTGACATTCAGTTTTAAAAATAAAGATTCAACAACTTTTGCATCGATCTCAAAGTCTTCACCTGTGTTCCTATCTTTGATCTTTTCCTGCAACTGTGAGATAACACTATCCAGTTCCCTTCCCAGATCATTCCTTTCAAAGCGACAGTAGAAATCATTCAGTTTATTTAAAAAATCAATCTGTTCATCCTTTTCCATTTTACAAGCTACTGTTTTCCTTTTCGTTTCTCCAGTGATAATTTTTAACCCATCCCATGCATCTGCCATTTTTCCTGTCTGAAACTGTTGCTCTACTTTTGACTTGAATTCCCTCTGTCCCCTTCGTAATTCACCTCTAAGCTTCTTTTGTATCAGTTTCCTATCCTTCTTGTTCCCTGACTGAAACGCTACCTTTTTCTGGTTTAAAATTGTTTTGAGAGACTTTGAGATCCATGGTTTGTTGCTGGGAAAAAGTTTAATTATTTTTGTCGGAATTATCATGTCTTCACAGAAACTGATATAAGATGTAACAACATCAGCTGCTTCATGAACATTCTCACATGGGTCAGTCAACACACTCCAATCAGTACAATCAAAACATCCTCTCAGTTCATCCACACTCTCTGACGTCCAAACTTTCACACTCTTTTTCACAATCGGCTCTGTCTGTATCTTTGGTCTGTAGGCTGGGATTAAATGAACAACATCATGATCAGATACACCCACTGGTGCAAGGGGAACAGATTTGTAGGCATTAGGAATGTTCCCATAACACAGATCGATTGTCTTGTCCAGTCTGGTCCGGCAGGTAACATATTGTTTAAAAGAAGGTAAGGCTTTCTTTAAATCACAGTGACTAAAATCTCCAACAATAAAACACGGGGCGTCGACAGAGATGAGTTGAAGGTCGCGAACAACACCTGCGATCGTCCTTCCTGCACGTGCAGCAGATGCCTGGTCAAAGACTGGGGCGTACACAACAGTCAAGAAAATACGGCCGAACTCACGTGGCAGGTATCGAGGCCTCAGCGACACTGATATGAGTTCAAGTTCCTGTGTACACAGTTGCTTCTTCACACACACATTCGCACTGTCACACCACTTCTCATTGACATGCAGGCACACGCAACCACCCATTTTCTTCCCCACTTTCTTGCAGTCTCTGTCCATTCTGTATATATATATATATATATATATATATATATATATATATGTGTGTGTGTGTGTGTGTGTGTGTGTGTGTGTGTGTGTGTGTGTGTGTGTGTGTGTCAGAGACCTTTCCATGGACCTTCTGAAGTTGTTTACTTGATCAACATTGCTTTATTCCCCTTGTAGTTGTAGTTGCTGTCAAGGTAACTGGAAAGTTACGTTCATTACTCTGGCTGTTGGCTTAGTATGGATCTCATTTAGCTTCTCCTTCTGACGTGGTTCTCTTTTCCGTCATTGATTTATGCGTATAACAGCGAAAATAACTCTCTCTCTCTCTCTCTCTCTCTCTCTCTCTCTCTCTCTCTCTCTCTCTCTCTGTGTGTGTGTGTGTGTGTGTGTGTGTGTGCGTGTACGCGTGTGTGTGTATGCGTGCGTGCGTGCATGTGCGTGCGTGTGTGTGTACCTGTCAATATTTCATTCGTCTGTTCCCTGTGGCTCTCTGTGCCGTAAGCTGGCTGCCTGTGGTTAACAATCCATCCCCCCTACCCCCCTCACTCACCATCACCTCCACACCCGTTCATCTTCCTTCTCTAAAGCCAGTGCACAAAGAGAGCAGAACGGCTGGAGGTTTCAAGGCGATCTGGTCAAAGAGTTAAGTGCTGTGTTGATCAGTGTCATTGACTGTACCGTTGTGTTGTTGAAATACAAGGGTCTTTGTGTCTTGGTTTTGTATTTTTATCACTTGAACATGACCTGAAAAAATGTGTTGAATGTTCCATCCGTTTCTTTTTTGGGTTTTTTTTTTTCATTCATCCGACCGGAAATCCGCCATTCACGTTTGACTTCTAAACTCCTGAGACCATGATTAAACAAACAAAAAACATCAACATAGTTTTTGTTTAATCACGATCATAGTTAAAAAAAAAATTAAAAAAAAAAAAAATTATATCGAATTCTTCAAGAATTTTGCTAACACGTTCTTATGCAGGTCGAAATATATTGACACTGACCAGGCTGATAGTCGGAAAAAGGTAATGCAAAAAGTCTGAAAAAAAAGAAAAAAAAGAAAAGAAAAGAAAAACAAAAAAACCAAAAAAACTGCACTCATAAAAAGGAACTGTAGTATCTCATAAATCAGATTCAATCGGTTTAGGTAAGAGATGAGTTTTTATTATCTTCGTTATTTCCTTTGTGTTCCTGGTCTTATCGGTACGTACGGAAAAAGTATCGTAAATACGATTGGAGAACGGGCATAAGCCTCCTTTTTTTTACCCCCTTCCCCCCCCCCCCCCCCGCCCCAACTTACCCCTTGCGTTATATATTAAAGAACACTTTGTAAGGCAGTGTGATAAAAATTCTAATCTTACTGTGAATCAGCCCATTATTAAGTACTGTTGGAATGATATTTATGCTGAACGTTTCTCTTTGTCTATGAAGGCACAGGAAGTACAAGTAAAGTTCAAAGTAGCAGAAGATCTTATTCATGTTGATGTCAATAGAGCTTTAGACATGTTTAATCAGACTATTAAAGAACAAGCAGAACATATGAAAAAACGGGTATTTTGTAACGAACAAATAGCAGAAAATAAATGGTTTGATCATGAATGTAAAATAGAGAAATGCAGGGTACGTAGATTATTGAGGAAATATAGAAAACCATTAGATAAAGGCGACCGTGTTTTGTTTTGTATTGCTAGACGTGAATATAAAAACTTAAATAAGAGAAAAAAGAAAGAATATAATACCTCATTAGTAAATGACCTTCTGCATTTTGTTAAAAGTCAAAAGGAATTTTGGGACACAGTACACAAGATAACAAAAAAGAAAGTACAACCTGTAAGTGATATTTCTACCCAAGAGTGGTTCCAACATTTTAAAGATGTGTTTGAAAATGACTATGAGGAGGAGGAGGCAGTAGCTGCAGACATGTGTGTAGATAATGACAATGATAACTTTACATAAGATAGGCCTATATCTCAAGAAGAAGTACTGTTTGCTATTAGAAAATTGAAAAATGGCAAATCTGCTGGTCTAGATGGACTGATTGGTGATTTTTTTAAACATTCAGGAGAAGTGACTGTTGATTTTCTGGTGAAAATGTTTAATTTTTTGTTTGATAGTGGTATTTACCCAAACAATTGGACAGAATCTATAATCCTGCCATTATTTAAGAAAGGTGACATTAATAATGTAAATAATTATAGAGGCATTTCTATGTGATATAAGTAGCAAATTATACAGTTCCATCATTAATAACAGATTGCAAGAATGGATAACTCAGAATGATATAATTGAAGAATATCAAGCAGGATTTTAAAAAGGCTATTCAACAATTGACCATATATTTACTTTAATGGCAGCAGTACAGAAACAATTTGCAAATAACAGAAAATTTTATATTGCTTTTGTGGATTTTGAAAAAAAGCTTTTGATTCTGTCTCTAGAAAACTTTTATGGCCTGTGTTGTTGAAAAATGGTATTAGTGGAAAGTTGTGTCGTTGTGTGAAAAGTATGTATGAAGAAGTGAAAGCAAGAGTGAGATCAGGGGCAAAACTATCGGAGTGTGTGAACTGTATTCGTGGGGTTATACAAGGGGATCTTTGTAGCCCTGTTTTGTTTTCACTTTTTATCAATGAACTTGCTTTAGAAATTATGCAGAATAGTCAGCACTGCGTTACTTTTGATTTGATTGAATTATTTGTTCTACTGTTTGCTGACGATATGATTTTGTTATCGATAACAACAGTTGGTTTACAGCGACAATTGAACAATTTATATACTGCTGCCAGTAATTCGCACTTAAAAGTAAACATGGACAAAACGAGTATTGTTGTTTTTCGCAAGGGAGGGTATTTGGCAAGAAATGAAAGATGGTCGTATGGTAATGAAAGAATTGATGTTGTCAATGCATATAAGTATCTTGGAATTTATTTTTCAACTAGATTTCAATTTCGCATGTCATGATATAGCTAACAAAGCAAAGAAAGCAGTTATTGTAATACTTCATATTTTGTATAAAATAGATTGTAGCTACTTTAGTGTATTTGGTAGGTTGTTTGATTCTCAAGTTCAGCCAATATTGCAGTATGGAGCAGAAATTTGGGGACAGGAAAATAATGTAGCAACAGAAAAAACGCATTTATTTGCAATGAAACGGTTTCTCAATGTAGACAGTCGAACTCCAAATGATCTTGTTTATGGTGATCTGGAGGGATATCCAATTTATTTGAATTCATATATTAAATGTATCAAATATTGGCTGAAATTGACTAGAACGGATGAAAACAGATTTCCATTTAAAGCTTATAATATGTTATATTCCTTTGATAATAATGGCAAAAAGACGTGGGCAACGAGTGTTAGACAGTGTTTGAATTCTTATGGTTTTGCATTTGTGTGGGACAATCAGGGGGTTGAAGATACTGCCGGTTTTTTAAAGTGCTTTAGGCAACGAAATATTGATTGCAGGTGGCAAGACTGGCATGATCATATACATAACAGTGATAGATTTGCACAGTTTAAACTCTTCAAGACATCGCATGTCATCGGACCATACACTGAGTTGGTATTGAACAGATTTATAAAATGTGCATTGACAAAATTTAGATTTGGTGTTTCTGATATTGCTACTCATTGTTTTAGATACGTAATTTTAAGGGAATCGGTGTTTACTTGTCGTTAATGTAATCTGGGTAAGGAAGACGAGATACATTTTGTGTTATGTTGCCCTGCCTTGAGTGACCTCAGACAAAAACTAATCCATCCAAAGTATTATAAAGATCCATCTAACTTTAGATTTAATTTGCTCATGTCGTCAAGACATGAGTCTACTCTGTGTAACTTGGCCATTTATATATATATGAGGCATTGAAGAGATTGAGAATTGTTACGACGTGAATGTTGTTGAACATCTGTGTTAGATATTTTTTGGTTGGTTTGTGTTGAAGATGCATAGTGTGTCATGTAAAATCTTATTTATCGTTCTTTAATGTCACCCCCTTCAGTAAGGGGCTTTGGCCTTTATCTGAATAAAAAAATCGTTATCGTTATCTCTCTCTCTCTCTGACCACCTGCCTGTAACACTTCACGTTGTTTTCCCTAAAGGTAAGAATTTTGATGCAGCTGAACAAAAACAGGACATTGTCATTGAAAAAATCATATGGAATGAAGAATATTCGCAGCTGTTTCGTGATACTTTAAGTAATGAGCAGATTAGTACAAAAATTGACAATGCAATAAATTTAATAGATGTTGATGTGATAGATGCACTAACATTGTTGAATGAATGTATGAAGAAAAGTGCGGAGTGTATGAAAAGATGTGTGCGTGTCAATAACAACAATGTACGTGATGACTGGTTTGACCATGAGTGTGCTGTGAGTAAAAGGGAGGTAAGAAGGTTATTACAGATTGGTCGACGAACATTAAAAGTGGAAGATAAAATCGCAAGACGAGAGTATAAACATTAAAAGAGAAAAGAGAAGGACTTCAATAAATCTTTAATGGATAAGCTTGTAACATCTATACGTAGCCAAAAGGAATTCTGGAATAATATTAATAGAGTTTCGCAGAAAAGAAAACAGCCTAGACATACTATTGATTGTGACATTTGGTTTCAACATTTTCAGTCATTGTTACAATCGAATTTTGATAACGAGCAAAATGAAGTTACTTATGATGATGATGCTATGATTGATGATGAAGCAGATCTTTACATGAATCGGCCAATTTCTAATGAAGAGGTACTACTGGCATTAAGAAAACTTAAAAATGGTAAGGCAGCTGGTCCTGATGGAATTGTCAGTGAACTGTATAAAAATTCTTCTGATCAAGTAGTCTTTTTTTCGTTAAGCTGTTTAATAAACTGTTTGATAATGGTGTATACCCTAATAACTGGATAGAATTTATTATTTTGCCCATTTACAAGAAAGGTGATGTAAATAATCCTAATGATTATAGAGGTATTTCTTTAGATGATATAAGTGGTAAATCGTTTGGAATAACTATCAATAAAAGATTACAGAAATGGGTTGACGAAAATGATATCACTGGTGATCATCAAGCCGGATTTAAAAAAGGATATTCTACAGTAGACCACATGTTTACGTTGCTTTCACTTGTTCGGAAACAGTTCCCCTTTAATCGTAAATTGTATGTCGCTTTCATTGATTTTGAAAAGGCGTTTGACTCTATTAACCGACATCTTTTATGGCCTGTTTTACTAAGGAAAGGTATCAGAGGTAAACTTTATAATTATATAAAAAGTATGTATAATGTAGTAAGAGCTAGAGTTCGTTGTGGTGCCGAACTGACTGAATTTATCAACTGTCCAGTAGGGGTTAGACAGGGTGATGCTTGTAGCCCAATTTTATTCTCTCTCTTCATAAACGATCCCTCAGCTCAGGTAATTACAAATGGGAACACACACACACACACACACACACACACACACACACACACACACACACACGGCACGTGCAATAGACCCCAGGGTGAATAGACGTTTAATCAAGGAAAGAAAAGACAGAGTGACCAACACCGATGACGACAGACAACAGATTGAGGTGTAGATATGTCACGGAGTCCAAAGTCGTTCTCTCTCATCTTGTACAGTTGTGATTAACTTTGAGTAACTATTATAAACTGAACTCAAACCGCTATGGACCATATACGGTTTTGATACACTATCATGAATTAAACTCCGATCACCTTACATCAACCAACACGATTAACATGGGGAGAGAACTGGAGGCAAGGGCTGGCTGGAGCAACAATACTAATCACATCAGATTCGACCTTTCATGCCATTCTTACACATGACTCTAATCTTATCTCCTACCTCTATTTCAGTATCGTTCATCTTCAAACAGGGACCATTATCAGGCAAATCAGCTGAACTTCAACACCGCACACGAGTACAGTGGAAGAGAAAAGGGAGGATTTTGAGATCAGCACGGTGTGAAGCCTTTGCTGGGCGTCCCTAGTGGGTAGTTGGAATCAGTGATGCCACAACAAAGAGTGCGCTGCTAGTGATATGGATCCCTGAAAACAGCACGTGCTGAGTATGTTGAGAGTGTGTGATCCTCTCTCTCTCTCTTTCTATATCAGTGTGTGTGTGTGTGTGTGTGTGTGTGTGTGTGTGTGTGTGTGTGTGTGTGTGTGTGTAAAATCAAACTGGTGTGTCTGTTACCCATAATATGGGGACCTGACTCGTTGTGTACTTTGTGACATCTCCCCCTGTCCCCTAATTAATGTCCCCAGCCCCGACTCTCAAACCACCGACACCAGTCATCAAGCACACTTCCAGCCCTTTTCCTGTGTGACTCAGTTCCCACACGTCGACCAGAAAAACATCACGATCGTATCACCAACATCACTGGCTCCAGGTCTGCTTGCTCCCACCGACCATTACACTGGTTGATCAGGGAAAATATTCTGTTGTTTGCATTAGGGAGAGGCCGTGAATTTCTTGCTCTTCCCACCTCCCCGGCCATTACATCCCTGCCCAGACAAGGGCAGTCACAAAGACACACAGACTCCCAAAGGCGTGCACTTTATGGAACGCTGTTTTGTTCACCTACTTCGGAATCGATGAATAATTAAACAGGAAAAGAATAACCGTAGGCTAGAATGCAAACCGCTTATTCGCGAAGCACACAATCCAATTATAAACCGTTAGCTTTTGATGGTGATGTCGTCGTCGTCGTTGTTTTTATTGTTGCCCTACAAATGATCTTTGAAGTGTAAACAAGTGTTTTTGTTTCAGAATCTAATATGCATCCATTTATGAGCGTTTTTTAAAACTGTTTTTATAGTTCTCACAGGAAGGTCCAAAAGTATAGCCTTGTCTTTAATTCTTTCTTTTCACCTTTCTTTAATTTCTCGAGCTACGCTTTTTCTTAAGAAATCAAATATGTGGTTGCCACGTTTTGTTAAACTGATTCAATTCCCCACAGATCGTTGATTTTTTTTATCAGCCAGTGACAAACGAAATATACAATTTTGTCAGTTTTTACATAACAACAAAATATGCAGTTATGTCAGTTTTTACATTATCGTGCCATCCTAAACTGCTCAGCCAAGATTAAACATGTAAGAAAGACGACGTGTGCATGCGTGCATGCTTGTGTGTGTGTGTGTCTGTTGTGGGGACGGAGGGGGTGCGTGCATGCGTGCGTGCGTACGCGCGCGCGCGCGTGTGTGTGTGTGTGTGTGTATGACAATAGATAACTATTTTCTGGTTATTTGTGTTTGTATCCTGTTCAATACAGAGCTGAAATGTAGTTTCAATACATCGTGTCAAATACACCGTTAAGCGGAAGCAATGCCTTATGTTTACATTCTTTCGTCACAGTACACGTCACTTTCCTCCGGTGTGAACACCACAAACGAATCATACTTTCTGTTAACACATTAACGCCTTATCTTTCTGCCACACGTATAAAGTGAAATTTTAATTAATGTGAAATAAGTCGAACTGGCTTGGCATGTATGTTTTGGAACATGATTTGAACTGTGGAACAACCAAAATGAACCTGGTACACTTCATCTTTGATGTCACGTCCTCTTCCATGCCCTGTCCAAACCGCACAAGTGTGGCCCAGGGACGATGCGGAAACGAACACAAGAATAAGCGACGGGTGATACAGACCAGATGTGTGCAACCCTTTCCTGCACTGATGGTCTAGAAAGGTGTTCAAATCACATCAGCACTGACAAACACATAAGCGAAAGTTGCAACTGGTTTAGTCAGTGCATCTTTATTTCCCGTCAAGAGAGGCAATTCCATGTTCTCATCGTCACGAAGACAAGGTAACAGAAACTGTATGTTTTAATGATATTCGTCCAGTTCCGTTGGCAACCAAGAGATAACGTTCAACATCCCCCTCCCCCACCCCTCTACAATCCTCCCCCTCAACCTCCACAAACTGTTGACGGAAAACATTGGCTGATTAACTTGGTCACCCCAATATTCCAGGGCTAATGTGCTGCGTCTCTGTGTCAGGCTGGATCAGCATCAAGGCGACAAGTGCACGCACATCATTCAGCCTCATGACCTCGGAACGAGGTCAAGGTGAATCCAATCAAGTCGGAACAGCGATGTTTCCTTGTCATGACTTGACACCCACACGTTCACTTTATCACCCCTTTACACAGCCCAGCTCTATTCGTACCATCAAAATCCAAGAACACATTTTTCATAAGAAGATGTCAATGTCAACATCTATTGGCTCACTAACAGGCCACGCATCGTCAACCAGACTCTTCTGTGATGTTTCTTATGATATACCAGCTCTTCTGTGATGTTGGTCATGAAATACCAGCTCCAGCTCTTCTGTGATGTTGGTCATGATATACCAGCTCTTCTGTGATGTTGGTCATGATATACCAGCTCTTCTGTGATGTTGGTTATGAAATACCAGCTCCTCTGTGATGTTGGTTAAGATATAGCAGCACTTCTGTGATGTTGGTCATGATATACCAGCTCTTCTGTGATGTTGGTCATGAAATACCAGCTCTTCTGTGATGTTGGTCATGAAATACCAGCTCTTCTGTGATGTTGGTTGTGATATACCAGCTCTTCGGTCTGCCTCTTATCTCTTACTGACACTGGCCATGAAGATCTACCTGATATTCTTCTTCAATACGCCCCGCCTCGAAATCCCCCTCTTTCTACAGATAACCGTATTTTCTGTGTTCCATCTCTCTGTACAAAATCGTTCGGTCAGCGTGCCATTTAACATTAGACATTCCCCTTCTCTGCCTCTTTCAAATCCTCTTTGAAGACCCATCTGTATAACTTGAGCAGTACGGTTATCTTTACCCACCACAGATCGTAACTGCAACCAATCAATGCTTTGTGTATGTGTGTGTGTGTGTGTGTGTGTGTGTGTGTGTGTGTGTGTGTGTGTGTGTGGGTGGGTGTTTGTGTGTGTGTGTGTGTGTGTGTGTGTGTGTGTGTGTGGATGTGTTCCCCACGTTGAGATCAGCCTAATCGCCAGGGTTGGGGATGAACACGGAACTGATGTTTGTTTCCATCCGTTACTGCTTGACGGAGAGAGAGAGAGAGAGAGAGAGAGAGAGAGAGAGAGAGAACTCAGAAGCCGTTGACGTCAACAGCTTAACTGCTCTAATGACAGTCACAACAAATATAATGATGATAACGACTCTTCTGAAACATACAATTTTCTAACATTCATTGGAAAGGAAACTTCATATCGACTATCCATTTTACACGTGGAAAAATCACGATACATATGCACAAGAAAAAAGATTGTTCATACGTAGCAGACTCCACAAAGTAGATTTTTTTTGAATGAAAACAGTTATGAACGTAAATTTCCAGTTACCTTGACAGCAACTACAACTACAAGGGGAATAAAGCAATGTTGATCAAGTAAACAACTTCAGAAGGTCCATGGAAAGGTCTCTGACACACTTATATATATATATATATATATATATATATATATATATATATATATATATATATATATATGAGTGTGTGTGTGTGTGTGTGTGTGTGTGTTAATCAGGTCAGTTGATAATCATATTGGTCATGTTCACTCATGACGAGTCTTTACTTACTTTATGCATTGCGGTGTTCTTTGGGGGATTTTTTGTTTGTTTGTTTGTTTGGGGGGTTAAAAACAATGTATATCTGTAACGAATTACAAAGATGTGCCTTGTCTTGTATCATCCTCAGTAGGCAATATGAACATTTGGGGTATGTAGCTTTTACAGCCACATGTGTATGAAACCACCTTCTGTTTGCGTTCTAAATATTACCATCTTATTTCGGTGCCACTTTTTTCCCCCCTTTTGTTTTTGTGTGGCCACATTCACGTACCTATCTAGCTGGTGATAAGTCTGTAAAGAAACAATACAATGCACAAACTTCATTTTCCGCTACATGTGTCTGTCAGTTTTGTTGAAAGCAATCGTTAAGGTACTGTTTGAATTCTGACGGTGATACTGTTCCATTAATACTGTTCCAGTCCTGATATCCTGAAAAAAAAAACACCATATCATACACGTACACAGTTTCCTGATACCATACACCCAGTTCACAGTTTCCTGATACCATACACCCAGTCCACAGTTTCCTGATATCATACACCCAGTTCACAGTTTCCTGATACCATACATCCAGTTCACAGTTTCCTGATATCATACATCCAGTTCACAGTTTCCTGATATCATACACCCAGTTCACAGTTTCCTGATACCATACATCCAGTTCACAGTTTCCTGATATCATACACCCTAGTTCACAGTTTCCTGATATCACACACCATATGCCCAGTTCACATTTCCTGATATCATATACCCAGTCCACAGTTTCCTGATATCATACACCATACACCCAGTTCAAAGTTCCCTGATATCATACACACAGTTCACAGTTTCCTGATATCATACACCATACACCCAGTCCACAGTTTCCTGATATCATACACCCAGTTCACAGTTTCCTGATATCATACACCATACACCCAGTTCAAAGTTCCCTGATATTATACACACATTTCACAGTTTCCTGATATCATACACCATACACCCAGTCCACAGTTTCCTGATATCATACACCCAGTCCACAGTTTCCTGATATCATACACCCAGTTCCAGTTTCCTGTTTCTGAAAAAGCATTTCATAACCCTGTGTACGGGGCGCAATAGTCGAGTGGATAAAGCGTTGGACTTTCAATCTGAGGGTCCCGAGTTCGAATCTCGGTAATGGCGCCTGGTGGGCAAAGGGAGGAGATTTTTCCAATCTCCCAGGTCAGCATGTGTGCAGACCTGCTTGTGCCTCAGCCCCCTTCGTGTGTATTCGCAAGCAGAAGATCAAATACGCACGTTAAAGATTCTGAACTCCATGTCAGCGGTCGGTGGATTATGGAAACAAGAACATGCACACCCCCGAAAACGGAGTATGGTTGCCTACATGGCGGGGTAAAAACGGTCATGAATGTAGGGTCCAACTCGTGCGCATACGAGTGAACGTGGGAGTTGCAGCCCACGAACGAAGAAAAAAATAATACATAGAAATAACCCTGCGTGCATAAAGGTGTCACCATGTGTGGGTTCGTAGTGTCTTGGGAAAAGTCATTGCCCGTATTGTGTGCTGCGTGGTGCCTCCATAACTTTTTTTTCTGACTTCCTGCCCATTGACGGGTAACTCTGTATAACGACCACACAAGAAAGATATCAATGCATGAATGCAGAAATTGTGGAATGGATGGATGGGATCAGAGAAAAAAAAAAAGTGTCACCATGAATATGCTGAGCATTTTTCACTCGTTTCATGCATTCTTTAAACCTGTTTGACTCCTCGTCCTTTCTTTTCTGTACAACTTCCGTTCATCTGAGTGTTCATGTCTCCAGTTTGCCCTCTGTCCTTCCCTGATTTTCCAGCACAATAAACACGTAGTTCTTCAGAGACAATAACATTTCTTAGACAGTTACACTACTTCCACCAAGTGAGACGAACGGAGACGCGTCATGTCGACCCCTTCACAATACCATTCATCATCACCAAGTCAGACATTAAACACAAATTTCAAAGCGGTTTGCGAAAACCATTGATAGTTTCGTCCAAACAACGGGAAAAGCAAAAACTCTACTTCGGAATCCCAGTTTTTGTTTTAGGTTTACGTAATCAATGGGTGAAATGTTTAGCTGAAGTCATATATGTAGCAAGAAACGTCTTTGTCAAACACACAAAATTAGAGCTACAAACTTAATTTATACAGGAAACCTCATGAGAGAGAGAGAGAGAGAGAGAGAGAGAGAGAGAGAGAGAGAGAGGAGGAAGGGAGGGAGACAGAAAAGGGAGAGAGACAGACAGACAGACAGACAGTCAGAAAGATAGATTGATGAATGAAAGAATGAATAAATGAATGTTTAGGTAGGCCTCAGACCCTAATGAACGGGTGTATGAACACAAACACATGAGAGATAAATTTGCTTTCTATACCTGAAATATTCAGGGAATGATTATCCAAATGATGCCGTGTTTCCATTCGTTGCTGTTCTCGTTCTTGTCGTTTCTCTTTGCCCTCTTTGTTCTTCTTCTTCTTCTTGTACTTGTCGTTTCTTTATGCCGTCTTTGTTCTTCTTCTTGTTCTCGTTCTTGTCGTTTCTCTTTGCCCTCTTTGTTCTTCTTCTTGTTCTTGTCGTTTCTCTTTGCCCTCTTTGTTCTTCTTCTCGTTCTTGTCGTTTCTCTATGCCCTCTTTGTTGTTCTTCTTGTTCTCGTTCTTGTCGTTTCTCTATGCCCTCTTTGTTCTTCTTCTTGTTCTTGTTCTTGTCGTTTCTCTATGCCCTCTTTGTTCTTCTTCTTCTTCTTCTTCTTGTCGTTCCTCTTTGCCCTCTTTGTTCTTCTTCTTGTTCTCGTTCTTGTTGTTTTTGTTCTAACTGATGATACTGTTCCTGATCATGTTGGTGCTGGTGGTGCTGTTGTTGTTGTTGTCGGCGTCGCCATCGTTGTTTTAGTTTTTGCTCTCCTTGAAATATCTCTCTGTCTGTCTGCCTCTGTGTCTGCCTGTCTCTGCTTCTCTTTGCCTTTCTTTATCTCTTTCTTCTTCTTCTTCTTCTTCTTCGTCATCGTCGTCGTCGTAGTCGTTATCAATGTCGTCGCCGTCCTTCTCCCTCTCCTCGTCAAGGATGATAACCGGGGGCTGGTGAATGGGAAATGATATGGGATGTCGGGTGTTGAAATGAGGGTGGGATCTGCACATTGAAGGGGATCATTTCTTTGGGGCGCGGCGGATGGGTGGCCGTCCAGTTTTACTGTTATGACAGGAAGTGTCGCTTTGATCTTAAGTCGGGTGGAGACTTTTTAAAACTGCGGGTTTTCTTTTTATACTTTTTCATCTCTTAGACCTTGCCGTTCTTTGTTCATCTCTTTGTCTCTGGCATCCCCCTCCACCCTTCACCTAGTCTCTCCTCCTCTCTCTGTTAATGTATATACATCACTTTCTTCTTCTTCTTCTTCTTCTTCTTCTTCATAGAACGGCGAACAAAAGAGGGAGGGTGGGACAACATCAAAGGGACAGTGAGGAGGATGGGGACATTTGTGGTTTAGGTGGCTTCGCTCAGGCTGGCGTTATTTCACAGTTCTCTTCATCGCCAGCAATGTCTCTTTCATGTTACATCGATTGAAGACTTTTAACAGCAATTTACTTTTTTCCCCTCTTCCCATTGAAAGAAAAAAAACTTCTTTTGCCTTCCCCTCATATCCTCTCTCTCTCTCTTTCCATCCCTCCGCCTCACACACACACACTCTCTCTCTCTCTCTCTCTCTCTCTCTCTCTCTCTCTCTCTCACGGTCCCTCCTTTAAAACTATTCGTTTCGTTTCGTTTCCCCCCTTCTGTCTCCCCCTCTCTCACTCCCTATCTCTCTTTCTCCATCCCCCCTCTCCCTTCTCTCCTTCCCTCTCTGTCTCTGAAAGGTTAATTCTGTGTAGATGGCAAGAATGGGACTTTCATGTAAAAAATAGTGAAAGATTTAATGTTTACAGAACTTTTTGTACTATACCTGATATCAAAACATATTTACTAATGAATCTAGATAGATATTTAAGGTACACAATGACAAGATTCAGACTGGGCATTTCCGATATTGCTGAACATAGTTATCGTTATAGAATGCAGAACGAGGCTGACTTATTATGTCCACTTTGCCAGATGGAGAAAGAAAATGAGGTGCATTTTGTTCTATCCTGCCCTGTCTTGTATAATTTAAGAGTACAGTACATACCATTGAAATATTTTAAGTTCCCAAGTCAGTTTAGATTGTCGTTACTTATGGCATCAGCGCATGAACAAACTATTAGAAACCTATCAATTTATCTGTATAAATCGTTTAAGCTCCGATCTGTTCTTATGTCTTAGTGTATCCAGTAACGACTACATACGGACGATGTGTATAACATAACTGAGTGTCATTAGCTACGCATGTAAGAGTTATCATTTAGCGTATATCATATATCATTTAAGTGTATAAATGTCATTTGAATACAATATGTTTCATGATGTGTATTATGTATTACTAAGGTGAGGAGATAAATATTACTTAAAATTAAGGTATGTTATATTTATATTATCTGAACGAATGTCATTTTTCCATGCACGATGCAATGTTTATGAAGAAATTGTGACACCCTTTCATAAGGGGCAATGGCCTATAAATGAATAAACCATTCATTCATTCATTCATTCATTCATTCATTCTCTGTCTCTGTCTGTCTGTCTGTCCTCCTCCTCCTCCTTCTTCTTCTTCTTCGTCGTCGTCGTCGTCCTCCTCCTCCTCCTCTTTCTCCTCCTCCTCCTTCTTCATCTTCGTCCTCCTCCCCCTCCTTCTCCTCCTCTTCCTCCTTCTTATTCTTCTTCTTCGTCGTCGTCGTCCTCCTCCTCCTCCTTCTTCTTCTAAAACCAGTGAGCAGTGGAAGAGGAGAAAGGGGATTTCAGGATGTTCAAAGTGGGGAAGGGGAATCTAAGCAAGATAAGCACTGATTTGTACAGGGCTTTGGCGGCTCGTAAAGGCTGCATGCTTATCTCCACGGCAGGGATATTCTCTCTGATCCGAAATCGATTAAAGATGTTACACATTAATCTAAGTTGCTGCGGCCCTTCGCTTTAACTGCCTCCACTTCCGTCTGTTTCTTTGCTTGTCCGCCTGTCGGTTCATTTCTGTCTGTCTGTCTGTCTGTCTGTCTGTCTTTGTCTCTGTCTCTGTCTGTCTGTCTGTCTGTCTGTCTCTCCTGGCATCTGTCTATCTATCTATCTATCATCTATCTATCTATCTGTCTGTCTATCTATCATTCTGTGTGTCTGCCTGTCCGTCTGTCTGTCTGTCTATCTATCTCTCTATCAACAAAGCACTCTTTCACACTGATATTCATTCATTGCTCTTGGCAAGACTAAGCTGATACCATGAATTAATGATTATAATGCATTGATCCATTAACACCCTTCCCTGTGGCATGCCCAGTGACGCTGTTCAATGTAGAAACCACGTGTAAAACATACATGTTGGCACTAAAGCAAACATCTATGCATAAACCTTCACAGACATGCGAATAAACAACCAAACACTAAATTACAAACATGTGTATCTAACATGTACAGAACATTTGAATTAATAACATTAAAGAAAGTCAGTCAATTCTGGATATCAATAAAACGTAAAGATGTATTCTATAAAAACATACCACCTTGCATTTTAAGAGATACAAAGTATGCAGCCAAGGATGTGTGTTGTGTGATTCATGTTAACACTTGATGGGGTCCATGTTAGTTTATCTACCCAGCCATGTTCTTACAAAGTACTAAAGACCTCAGAACGCAATATAAAAAAACAAAAACAAAAAAACTTGCCTTCATGGTATCGTCAGTTTGCGAAAGCCTTATTATATACATTGCGATATTTCTGTGCTCGGCTTTTAAGAGGAGAGATCCAAAAATTCCCTCTTTACTACCCCAGACACGAAGTCATGATGTTGTGCTCCAGTTCACCATTCCATGCTTCTGCTTTGATTTACGAATTGCATTATTTGTAATTGCTGTTCAACCTTTTCCACACACCACTGGCTAAACGGTTAAAAAATCTATTCATTGTCTCTCTGACTCTCTGCTCTCTGTCTGTGTGTCTCTGTCCCTGTCGTTGTCTCTGCCTATCTGTCTGGTTCTCTCTCTCTCTCTCTCTCTCTCTCTCTCTCTCTCTCTCTCTCTCTCTCCCTCATACATATATAGATCAATCAATCAATCAAGATCAAGGATACCGAATCATGTACCTAGCGGTCCCACAAGACAGGAAACCACTGCTCTGACCATTCTGATGTCAAGCCCCCTTCTTAGGAGACACACACACACACACACATACACACACACACACACACACACACACAAACACGCTCGCGCGCGCGCATACACACACACACACACACACATATATATATATATATATATATATATAGAGAGAGAGAGAGAGAGGGAGAGAGAGAGAGAGAGAGAGAGAAGCATTATCGGTGGATTCACGTTTCAAAACAAAATGTGATTTTTCTTATTGGTTTACTCAGTTATAATGGTTATCAACTATCGTGATTAATTCGATGTTCTCTTTTACCAAAACAGAAACTAATATATTTTATAAACGTTTCGGATGCAATGCCATCTAAGGAAGGCTTCACTACACACGTCAACACAACTTGTCAGGTCTGTGGTAAAGGTCACCTGAGGATCCTGTGTTGCCGTGTGCCACGCTCTGGGCCACGACCTGGGGAAAAAAACAAAGACTTAATTGCCCTGACCTTTACACCACTCCAGTGAGACACACACACACACACACACACACACACACACACACACACACACACACACAGTGAGAGAGAGAGAGATAGACGCTTCAGACGCTTTTTATTGACAGTGGCCAAACTACAGCCCTCATGTCAAGGGGGTCAATTCTAAGTTGCAGCGTCATATGTATTGGATGAAAGAAAACAAACAGCAATAAATAAAGCAAATAATGTTAATAACTCAATTCAAAAAACCAAATTGCTTAAGCGCACCATTGTGTATCTGCCAATACACGTACGCACACCATAGTTGAGAAACAACATACAATAGACTACAAACATACAATGTGACCATCAAGTGTATACAGCTATAGCAGGCTAATCACATAACTCGTGACGATTACGTGTTATTACCATCTATTTTCCTTTTCTGATATTAACAGCTTCTGCTATGTATTTGGCAAACAAAGTTATAATTTCATCATTTTCAGTGGATAACAGACTAAGCACGTCTTGTCTTTTCTCAGCAGCAATAAGGAAAAGTCGTGTCTTGGCTCTAATGTCTTCATAAGCTTTACAATGAATTTTAAAAAAAAATCTTCATCCTCTCTCTCATCCTCCATACACACTGTACACATACAATCAGCTAAACCCTCAAGATCAAACCATCTTTCATTAGCTTTTAAAGGTTCTGAGAAAGAGACAGAAAGACAGAGAGACCGAGAGAGACAGAGAGAGAGAGGGGGGAGAGAGAGAGGGAGAGAGAGACAAACGGACAGACAGACAGAGACAGAGAGAGAGAGGAGGGGGGAGAGAGAGAGTGAGGTAGAGAGAGAGGGAGAGAGAGATCGAAAGAGAGACAGGCGGACAGACAGACAGAGGGAGAGACAGACAGACAGGGACAGACAGAGAGACAGAGACACAAAGACCGAGATAGACCGTTAGAAACAGAGGAAGAGAGAGACAGAGACAGAGAAAGAGAACAGTGAGAGAGAGAGAGAGAGAGAGAGAGAGAGAGAGAGAGAGAGAGAAGTCAGAGACGGAGACAGGCAGACAGGCAGAGTGGTAGGCAGGCCGACAGGCATATGGATCGGATGCGATGTTTGTGAAATACATTCCGCCGATGTGGAGTTGGATGCATGGTATGAAACACCGGTAGTTCACGTTTACCGATCATGATGGAATCATCGCTCGTCATCGCTTTGTCATGACGGAATGAATGTTCTCTCTCTTCTGTACGTGCCAGCTGCTTTGTGCACAATCCTGGTATTGGACAGACTTCAACACATTTTTGGCATGGATACCAGCTTATATCAGTTTACTAACAAGGACGTTTTCAGTAACTAGCCTCTATTCACATCCTACGGTCTTGTGTTGTAACCTGTCCTGATTGTCACGAATACTGCACGTTTCTAAATCTGTTTACCGTCACTCTCTATCTCACGGATGTTTTGTAATCTTCTGTAATTGCCCGAACAGGTACACACCACACCAAAATCATTACAATGGCTGCCTGATTAACTCACTCAGTACGGCCAGTCCTCTCTTCTCCTCTACACAGACCCCTCGGATGTCCAGTGGGTGTCTGAATGACCCAAACTTTAGCTTCCTGTCGTCAGAATTGTGGTATTCTTTGTCAACATTTACCTCTTCAGTATAAGAGCCTTTCACTTGCAATATTTTGATGATGGTAATTGGGGTGAAACGCTGTTTACGTCGTCCCTTTCGCCGTTCGTATGGAGAGAGTTAAAACATAATTTCATACACATGTACTTCAGTCTGCTTCCCATGTGTGATTTAATGTCTGTCAGAAATCGTTTACCCTTTCTGTGTTGGATAAACATATTTTATGCGATCCACCAGTCAAAAAAATAATAAACATTCTTTTTTTTTTAAATCAACGCACAATAAGAACAGAACTGCTAGATTTGGCCTCCACATTTCTAAAGTGATTTGTATCATCGCACTTTGTAATCTCTCTCTCTCTCTCTCTCTCTCTCTCTCTCTCTCTCTCTCTCTCTCTCTCTCTCCATATATGTATGTATGTGTATGTATATATATATATATATATATATATATATATATATATATGTGTGTGTGTGTGTCTGTGTGTGTCTGTGTGTCTGTGATCTCAGTCTTAGGAACAGCACTATGCAGGTTTTCATCACTGTCATCAGGTATTTGCTCCCCACGCTCACCTTTTGTTATACATTCTCCAATTAAATGATATGCAAGACGCATCAAGTCGAAGCAATAGCTATCCAACGAGTTGCACTGGGGAGTGAATTTTTCTCTGTAATCGCCGATTTTATGCGTCGCTTAGGAAACTCTCTCTCTCTCTCTCTCTCTCTCTCTTTCTTTCTTTCTTTCTCTCTCTCTCTCTCACACACACGCACGCACGCACACACACACACGCACGCACGCACACACGCACACACACACACATACACACACACACGCAAACAGAGAGAGTCTCACACACGCACGCACACACACACACACACACACACACACACACACACACACACACACACATACATACACACATACACAAAGACGCACTTTAAAAGGCTGAAGGGTTGGTGTAACGGCATTTCCCTCACGCCTTGATCAAAGGAGTGGCGTCAGACCTTTCAGACACACACTATAAATTTCACAAGATTACTTTTTGTCTTCAGTGCTATGCCCGAGTAAAACAGCGTCTGCGGCTTAGCCCTCTGGTGTCAAAGAGCCTCTTGGAAAATCTAACTTTCTTACATTTCTCTTCTTGTTGCTGTTGCCTCCTTTTTATGTATGTTTTGTTTTATTTCGCAGTTGAGACACAAGGACGTACTGTGACACAAATCGGCAAAGAAATAAACGACATACACAGGAAGTAAAGAATTTAAGTCAGACAACACAATCATGTTCACAGGACACAATGTATTACCATGCACCCTGGCAAAATGTGATGTAGTATTATCATAATTATCATTATTATTACCACATATTTATTATCACTATTGTTATCATCATCATTTGTTTGTTTTGTTTTCTCCATACCTTGTACATTAAATGTAGAAGAGTCAGACAATCAGTGTCAGACAATCAGTGTCAGACAGTCAGTGTCAGACAATCAGTGTCAGACAGTCAGTGTCAGACAATCAGTGTCAGACAGTCAGTGTTCATGTCCGCTTCTTCTTCTTTTACTTATCCACCCCTTCCCCCACCCCCTCCTCTATGCTCTTTCACAATCTCTCTCCCCCATGTCCCCTTAGTCTTTCTCATCCTTGTCTTCATCCATTCTCCAAATGTCCCACTTCCGCCATTCTCCCTCGGTTGTGTGCACGGCTGTTGCAGACTATATGTGAATGGTGCGGGTGTGTGCTGATTATCTGGTTGTGGTTTTCCGCAATTCATCTTTATTCTTATCTTATCTGTCTATTATAATCAATGTGCAGTATAGTAGGCTATGTTTATAATTATATTCAAATAATGTTTCTTAATTCTTTCTGTTTTTACATTAAGAATACTAGTTATTACCTGCAGTGTGTGGATGTATGCATGAAACGATGTATGTGATATTTTTTACATTTGTATCTTCGTAATATTTGTAGGGGCTGTTGTTGGCTTTTACAGTTATAGTCCCCATGTTGTTTACTTGTTTATGTTGTGATAATGCACCTGACCAAATTTCTCCAGTTGGAGATAATAAAGTTATTCTTATCTTATCTTATCTTAAAAATAATAGATAAATAAACAGCGACATATCTGCAAGTTGCAAGATACATACGACATTCCATATCGATATACTGCCTTTTTGCACAACGAAAGTATTGTGGACAGAAAGTCTTGTGGACAGAAAGTCTTGTGGACAGAAAGAATGTAGACAGAAAGTCTCGGGATGAAGGCAGTTCCCACAGGGCGGGCAGCATGACCTGAAAACATCACGACGCACGTGGCGCAGTGACCCAACCATCAAATGAAACCACATTTTATTTCATCAACTATAAAACATATCGATTGGAGACACATGTTTTATACAGATTTCAATGAACATTATATTGCAATCTTGCTTGAGAAAGCACTAAAGAATCGATATAGAGTCTTCTACTAGTCACGTTTGCTGACATTGTTGACCCTACTGTTAGTACTTACAATTGGCATGGCACCAACATACAATATCTAATGTCTCTGTTGTCAAGAAGTGGACTTTAAAGGAGACTCAATTTATAAATGTAGGCACCTCAAGACGTTCTGCAAGGATGTTAAACAACTCATCCTTACTGACAAAGACACACACTGCTGGAGATAATGAAAAAAGTCGTGTGTTTGGAGAAAGAAAACTGAAAATAGTGCTGCACAAAATTATCGATCGCAGTTTACTTAGCGCTCCCTTTCCCCTCCTGGGTTGCAGGACACTGCATGTCAGAATGCCCCACCACCAGTCCCTGCTCAGTAGATGCGGTGTAGCGTATATGGATTTGTCCGAGCGCAGTGACACCTCCTTGAGTAACTGAACTGAACTGAACTGTTTGGTGCGGACAAATTTAGCTTTGTAGTTTTCATGTATTCTATTTTATTTGGTGTTTTATGCAGGACACACGCTGCTGCCAAAAACACATTTCTGTACCGAAGTATGGACAATAAATTGTGTGTATTCGTATTCGTATATTCCAACTCTGACGGTCAGTACGCTGGTGATTCTGTTTGACCAGAACTCCCCACGGTCAGTACGCTGGTGATTCTGTTTGACCACAACTCACGGTCAGTACGCTGGTGATTCTGTTTGACCACAACTCACGGTCAGTACGCTGGTGATTCTGTTTGACCACAACTCACGGTCAGTACGCTGGTGATTCTGTTTGACCACAACTCCTCACGGTCAGTACGCTGGTGATTCTGTTTGACCACAACTCCTCACGGTCAGTACGCTGGTGATTCTGTTTGACCACAACCGGTATTGTTGTCTGTCCACATCTTTGTCTCCCCTTCTGCTTTACCCCTGAACTGTTCCCCGGATGACGGGCTTGGAGAGGCCACATGTCCTGGTTACCGAGCCAGTATCAGCCTCCTATTCAGAGCGGACAGCGGTTCTTTAACGTGCCCAGTCTGTTGTGTCACTTCCTGTTTTGTGATGCAGTCAGTGTCCAGTCTGTTGTGTCACTTCCTGTTTTGTGATGCAGTCAGTGTCCAGTATGTTGTGTCACTTCCTGTTTTGTGATGCAGTCAGTGTCCAGTCTGTTGTGTCACTTCCTGTTTTGTGATGCAGTCAGTGTCCAGTCTGTCGTGTCACTTCCTGTTTTGTGATGCAGTCAGTGTCCAATCTGTTGTGTCATTTCCTGTTTTGTGATGCAGTCAGTGTCCAGTCTGTCGTGTCACTTCCTGTTTTGTGATGCAGTCAGTGTCCAGTATGTCGTGTCACTTCCTGTTTTGTGATGCAGTCAGTGTCCAGTATGTCGTGTCACTTCCTGTTTTGTGATGCAGTCAGTGTCCAGTCTGTCGTGTCACTTCCTGTTTTGTGATGCAGTCAGCGTCCAATCTGTTGTGTCACTTCCTGTTTTGTGATGCAGTCAGTATAGGGGATGAGAAGAGTTGTGTGAAGAATGTAATATCGACAGCTTGGGTCTTTATCTGTAGTGCTACCGTGAAACTCCATGACTCGCTTGACTAACTATATCGAAAATCAAACACAAAAAAGTATTTTTAAATAAAGAAAAGAATACATTTGACATCAAAGAAAGAAGGAAAGAGGGAAAGATAGAAAGAGGGGGACAGATAAAGAGCAAGAGACAGACAGACAGAGACAAGAAATTAGGGAGACAGAGACAGTGATTAATGCATGCTGATGAAAGTCGTTCAGTCAGTAGCACGAAAGACAGATGAAAAACTATGAATTAGATATATCATCAAAACAGATATCATGATAGAACAGAACAGGAAAATTGGCAACATACATTTGCTAAATACAGGACTAAAGCTGAATATGTATCTTTTTGTCAATGTGTTTGTGAATGTTAGTTGTTCTGCCTGTATTATATACCTACTCATGTTGGAAGATCAATTTTCTTAGCACTGTTATACGAAATTGAACTCCCAAATATGTTTATTGTATATATATATATATATATATATATATATATATATATATATATATATATATATATATATATACATCTGAGGACTTCATTAAGTGAAGCCACTTCTAAAAAGAGAAAGTAAAACATGGCGTCATGTGTCACAGCAGAAGTATATTGAATTATATCATATTCCATTTGTATCTGCACATTGTACATTTTGGACGTTTTCCACGAACACCAGCTCAAAGATGATATGCCAGAGAAAAGACCCGTTAGTAGAATCAAAAAAAATAATACGAAGATGAAAACTAGAGAGTGAGCTCAAAACGTTTTGTTTCTTTTTGTTTTTGTTTTGTTTTTTTCCCCAGGATAAAGACCTTTAGTGAGAGAGAGAGAGAGGAGGGGCGGATGGGGGGTTGGGGGAAGGGGGAGGGGGGCGCAATGCTGGGAGTCCTTCAAGAGGAAAAGTTCTAACATTCCAAATGGCCCGGGTTTTTTTCTTTGTCTTTTGAAACGTTTACACCGAATTGAACAGTTGGCGTGATGTCTGTGCTATCAAAGAAGTCAGCTTGGCAGGGGGCAGGGGACAGAATCCGTCCACCGGGCTTTTCGTCTCGGCTTGCTTTCTTCCTTGCTTTCTTTTCCCTATTCTTTCTTTCCTTTAGTCTTTCTTTCTGTCTGAATTTTCTTTCTCGTGGATCCTTTTTTTTTGTTGTTGGTGTCTTTCTTTTCGTCGTGCTTGTAATGCCTTTCTACTTGCATCCTACAGGACCATGGACCTCAGTAGATACAGAGCCATACCATTGTCATTGTCTGTTTCAGCATCCACAAAGCTCAGTGCACGTGCTTTTTATCGAGCCTTCACTTCTTCTTCTGTCTTATCTACTTTCTTTCTTTCTTTCTTCCTCACTTTCTTTGTGTATAACTCTCCTAAAAACACCTTGCCTACCCATGAAAAAAAACCATTTCGCACTGCTAGTTGTTTTACCTCCCATCCCCCCCCAACCCCCAATAACCCCTCCTCCCCCCCCGCCCCCCCCCCCCTCTCTCTCTCTCCTCCTCAGCTAATGTTAGCTATGCCCACGTTGTAATGGGCAGTACGAAAGGTCAGAACAATTAGCATCGGCGCTTTCTTCAGCACCAAATGGCCCTGAGCGACGCGCAAGGCATCATGGGACAGACACGCGACCTTTAAGAGAACGGAAGAGGATGCTCGAATGCAATAGAAGGGAGACTTCCAGCACCTTGGTCTGAAGAGTCCCATATTAAACCAAACACTTCTCTCTCTCTCTCTCTCTCTCTCTCTCTCTCTCTCTCTCTCTAGCTACATGGTGTAAAACAGGTTTGTGTTTTGTGCCACCTGTAGTGTTACGGTTTTACGCGCATACATCCCAGTTTGCCTATGTGTGTTCTTCTGTCCTCACTTTCCTTCTTTCTGTCTTTCCTTCTTTCTGTCTTTCCTTCTTTCTGTCTTTCCTTCTTTCTGTACCAGAGCAGTTCAGATGGTGAGATAAAAGAAACTTATCAAGAAAAAACAAATAAGATAACTCTTTCTTTATTTCGTCCTTTCCATATTTTGTACCAGAACAATTCAGCTGATGAGAAAAAGAAAAGAAGAAGATAGAAACCAACTTAGCAAGAGAAAAACAACCAAACAACTAATTCAAATTCCAGGAAGACCAAGTCGGACACCACTTGTCATTAAAAGCAAGCAAATTATCGGCGATGATTTGAGTTTCTCATATGTGGACTTTTTAGTGATTTCAAATGTAAACTCGTTGGACAAAATAGAAACTCTTGTTGACATTTAAGGAGCTGTTGCTCTGGAATCGGAAATATTTCTGTAGCAGAAACGATAGCACTGAAGAATTGAAGAGAGAGAGAGGGGAGGGGGGGGGGGTGTTGGGGGGGGGGGCAGACAGACTGACTGACTGACTGACGTACCATCAGCGACGCTACGTCTGTATTGCTATCTGTATTTCCACACAGCACAAGCGGCTCTACAGAAAGGCCCGGTCAGTCAGTCAGGATGAATCACACAGCTTTCACACTGGGTCAGATGCTTCCCTTGGCTCCATTCTACAGCACTGTCACAATCCAAACCAGTACGTCAAACCCCAAAGCTGTCAGTGACCCGTTCTACAGCACTGTCACAATCCAAACCAGTACGTCAAACCCCAAAGCTGTCAGTGACCCGTTCTACAGCACTGTCACAATCCAAACCAGTACGTCAAACCCCAAAGCTGTCAGTGACCCGTTCTACAGCACTGTCACAATACAAACCAGTACGTCAAACCCCAAAGCTGTCAGTGACCCGTTCTACAGCACTGTCACAATCCAAACCAGTACGTCAAACCCCAAAGCTGTCAGTGACCCGTTCTACAGCACTGTCACAATCCAAACCAGTACGTCAAACCCCAAAGCTGTCAGTGACCCGTTCTACAGGACTCACAATCCAAACCAGTACGTCAAACTCCAAAGCTGTCAACGACCCGTTCTACAGGACTCACAATCCAAACCAGTACGTCAAACTCCAAAGCTGTCAACGACCCGTTCTACAGGACTCACAATCCAAACCAGTACGTCAAACTCCAAAGCTGTCAATGACCCGTTCTACAGGACTCACAATCCAAACCAGTACGTCAAACTCCAAAGCTGTCAACGACCCGTTCTACAGGACTCACAATCCAAACCAGTACGTCAAACTCCAAAGCTGTCAACGACCCGTTCTACAGGACTGTCACAATCCAAACCAGTACGTCAAACTCCAAAGCTGTCAATGACCCGCCTTTGGGACCAAGGCTAAGTCACTCAAAGAAAACTGTTCCACCAACAAGACCAAGTACAAAACCCCAGATGTGGTGAATGTTCAAGAGAGCATGTGTGTGTGGGTGGGTGGGGGGTTGGGGGGGGGGGGCTTTCCTGCGTGCGTGTGTGTGTGTGTGTGTGTGTGTGTGTGTGTGTGTGTGTGTGTCTGTGTGCGTGCACGTATGTGTGTCCGTGTGTGCGTGCGTGCGTGCGTGTGTGTGTGCGCGCGCGCGCGCGTGTGTGTGTGTGTGGGCATGTGTGAGTGTGTACTTGTAATTGCATATGAAACTCGATTTATGTTGTATATTTTTGAAGTTACAAACATTTCTTGTACGCCTGACCCTGGCGCATCTGGTTGATCAGATGTTTTTTAGGATGGATCATATTCTGTCTGTCTCCTTTTCTCACAGCTTTCCTCAGCTGTGATTGCCTGGCAATGGCAGGTAGTGTGTCATGAACATTCCATCTGTTTTATCATCGGTTCTGTTTGTCTGTATGGCTGTCTCTGTCTTTGAACTCCTCTCTTTCTCTCTGGGTCTTTCTTTCTCTGATGGCTGTCTGTGTTTGTCTCCCCATCTCCACCCCCATCCCCACATCCATCCATCTGTCTGTCTGCCTGTCTGTCTGTCTGTCTCTCTCTCTCTCTCTCTCTCTCTCTCTCTCTCTCTCTTTCTCTCTCTCTCTCTCTGTGCCTCCCACTCTTTCATTTTCAGCATTTCTCTGCCTCTGCCGCCGTATTTCTACCTGAATGTCTGCATTTATCTTTCTGTGTCTATATCTGTCTGTCTGCCTGTTTGTTTGTCTGTCGCTGTCTCTCTGTTTCTGACTGTCTGTCTGTCTGTCTCTCTCCCTCTGTCTTTGTCTCTCTCTCTCTCTGTCTCTCTCTCTCCCTCTCTCTCTTCACATCTTCTCCTCCACCATCTCTCCCTTTCCCACCCCCTGTCTCTGTCTGAGCTAACAACGTTCTCAGTGCTCAATGGCAGAGCGCAAAGTGGTGAGGGCAATTAGTATCGCCATTTTGTCAGTACCAACCAAGGTCCTGAGTGCCCAGCGAGGCTCCATGGGACAGACACGTGACCTTCAAAGGGAGAGAAAGCGACGTCTCTGCGCCAGGAGAGTACGAATTTTAGACCCGTGCTTTTTATTGTGGGATGGTTCATTTCAGTCCGTCTCTCTGTTGCTGCCTCTCTGCCTCTGTCTCTCTGTTTGTTACAGATCTCCTTTCATCACTCTCTGTCTCTGCCTCTCTGTGTTTCTGTTTCTGTCTCTGCCTGTCTGTCTGTCTGTCTGTCTGACTGTCTGTCTCTCTCTCTCATCTCTGTGTGTGTGTGTGTGCATGCGGGTGTGTGTGTGTCTGTGTCTGTGTGTCTGTGAGTATGTGTGTCTGTGAATCGGTGTGTGTATGTGTGTGTGTGTGTGTGTGTGTGTGTGTGTGTGTGTGTGTGTTTGCGCGCGCGTGTTAATTGGCGTTTCTTGAGTGCATTCAGATAAGTGCTGCGTTTACGATCTGTTTTCTTTCAAAAGGATGAAACAAATAAGACAAAAAAGCTGAACGCTATCATTACGTATTCTTAATTTATTTACTTTATTTCGGTTCGTATTCAGTATAATGTATTTATTGTGTTGTTTACATTGTCCTCCAGTGATATTGTCTTTCTCACAGTCTGCTTCAGTTCGTCTGTTTGATACGGTTGATTGAAATGCCCAGGCTGTTTCTCCAGGTTGATTGAAATGCCAAGACTGTTTTTCCCGGTTGATTGAAATGCCCAGGCTGTTTCTCCAGGTTGATTGAAATGCCAAGGCTGTTTCTCCAGGTTGATTGAAATGCCAAGACTGTTTTTCCCGGTTGATTGAAATGCCCAGGCTGTTTCTCCAGGTTGATTGAAATGCCAAGACTGTTTTTCCCGGTTGATTGAAATGCCCAGGCTGTTTCTCCAGGTTGATTGAAATGCCAAGACTGTTTTTCCCGGTTGATTGAAATGCCCAGGCTGTTTTTTCCGGTTGATTGAAGTGCCAAGACTGTTTCTCCAGGTTGATTGAAATGCATAGGCTGTTTCTCCCGGTTGATTGAAATGCACAGACTGTTTCTCCCGGTTGATTGAAATGCACAGGCTGTTTCTCCCGGTTGATTGAAATGCACAGACTGTTTCTCCCGGTTGATTGAAATGCACAGGCTGTTTCTCCCGGTTGATTGAAATGCACAGGCTGTTTTTTCCGGTTGATTGAAATGCACAGGCTGTTTTTTCCGGTTGATTGAAATGCACAGGCTGTTTCTCCCGGTTGATTGAAATGCACAGGCTGTTTTCCCGGTTGATTGAAATGCCCAGGCTGTTTCTCCCGGTTGATTGAAATGCACAGGCTGTTTCTCCCGGTTGATTGAAATGCCCAGGTTGTTTCTCCCGGTTGATTGAAATGCCCAGGCTGTTTCTCCATATATCTCTTTTGGCATCTTCCTCCTCTCCTCCCACTGTTTCATCGTCTCTGGCTGTCAGTCTGTTGATCTGTCTCTCTGTATGTCTGCCTCACTCTCTCTTTCTGTCTCTATCTCTCTCTCTATCAAATACATACACACACACGCACACACACACATACACACACATGAACACACACACACACACACACACACACACACACACACACACACACACACACACACACACACGCTCACACACACGTCACACACACAGACACACACACACACACACACACACGCACATACATACACACACACACACACGCACGAACACGCACGCACACACACACACACACACACACACGCACACACACATTCACTCACTCACACAAACACATACACAGACAGATACACACACACACACACACACACACACACACACACACACACACACACACACGCACGCACACACACACACATGTGAACATTGAACAGGTTGTCATGTTTGTGTTCATCAGTTCGCCACACCTTTTCTTCTTCTGTCCAACTTTTCCGTCATTCCTTTCTTACTTTCCGACTTTCTTTCATTTCTTTCTTTATCCTTTCCACTTTCTTCATTTCACTGCCGAAATTGCCTTGCTGTTGCCATTAGCGTCCTCTAAAATTTGAAAATCAACAAAGTTTTTATTTCATCATTTTTTTCTTGCCTGTCCTGCTTTGTCCCTCACTCCTGGCACATGCCCTACTCCTCTTTGTGGATGTTGTTGTGGGCGATGGTGGTTGTGCAGGTGTTGTTCTTCTCGCTCTCAGTGTGTGTTCATCTGCGTGTCTCTGTCTGTGTCTCTCTGTCTGTCTCTCTCTCTCCCCTCTCTCTCTCTCTTTCCCTCTGTGTGTGTGTGTGTGTGTGTGTGTGTGTGTGTGAGTGCGTGTGTGTGTGTGTGTGTGTGTGTGTGTGTGTGTGTCCTCCCCTCTCTCTCTGTGTCTCTGTATCTCTGTCTCTGTCTCTGTCTCTGTCCCTGTCTCTGTCTCTCTCTCTATCTCTCTCTCTCTCTCTCTCTCTCTCTCTCTCTCTCTCTCTCTCTCTCTTCAGGTCAGTTTATTTTCGTCCTTGTTATCCATGAATTATCTTTAGAGGGAGCGTTGTGATGTGAAGGCTACAGTGACAGGTGTGACGTAATCAGGCCATATACATGGCGGAATCCAATGCCGCCGGATGAGTTAGGAAAAGAATCAGGGTAATCCTGTTGGGGTGTGGATATGCACACACAGGGGACTGGAGATGGGCGCATTGGCATTGATCGCTGGAACCCTAAAGCAACGATTGTAGATGGCACGCCATAGACTTGTCCTCGCCGCTAGAGATGCGGCTGGTGGTGACGACAGCGGAGGGAGTGAAGGGACCGGGGAGAAGCGTGTCCCTCATGTTCAGTTTGGATGCAGGGTTGTTGCAGTGAGCCATGACAGGTGAAGAATGTATTACACACACACACACACACACACACGCACACACACACACACACACATACACATGGACTTTCTGCTCTGTCTCTGTCTCTTTCACTGTTTCTGTTTCTGTTTCTCTCTCTCTCTCGCTCGCTCGCTCGCTCTCTGTCTCTCTCTCGGTCTCTGTCAATCTCTCTGTCTGTCTGTTTGTCTGCAAGTCTCTTTTTCTCCCCCACCCCCTCCCACTCTTTGTTGTTTTGTCTGTCTCCAGCTCGGTCTGTCTCTTTGTTTCTGTGTGGCTGGATGTCTTTATATATCTCTCTGTCATTGCCTCTCTCTCTGTGTCTCTGTCTCTCTTTCTTTCTCTCTCTCTTGCGGAGGGATGTCAGGAGAATCCACACACACGCACACACACACACACACACACACACACACACACACACACACACACACACACACACATCACACCATTTCTTTTCCTTTTCTTTCTATAGTAACGAGGACAGAAGAAATGAAAGAGACTCTGGGAGAGAGAGAGAGAGAGAGAGAGAGAGAGAGAGAGAGATAGAGTTCCCAGAGGTGGGGACTTGTCACAAAACATTACCGGTCAGCCAAAACAGAGTGGTGATCACAGATGACGTCTTCCCACAGAGGGCGCTACTGCCTTTTAGTGACACCAGGTCTCCCATAATGCACTTGCTGTCTGCGGAAAGACAATTACGTCAGGGCCGGTAATCGCCCATTAAAGTTAGCCACCTGTTTATTGTGAGCGGGATGTGTGTGTGTGTGTGTGTGTGTGTGTGTGTGTGTGTGTGTGTGTGTTTGTGAATTGCTTTGTTGTGTGTACTTGCTTCTGTTTTTGTTTTTTGCTGTTTTTTCTTTGTTATCTCTATGCCATGTACACCTTTGATGTGAGTATGGACATGTCGAGAGATGTTTTCTAAGTGCCACAACCGCTCGGCGCGGAACAGAGACAACATCTCGGGAAGTGTGTTGGTGTGGGGTCAGAGTTCACCCTGATGTGCTGGTGTGGGGCCAGAGTTCACCCTGATGTACTGGTGTGGGGTCAGAGTTCACCCTGATGTCCTGGTGTGGGATCAGAGTTCACACTGATGTGCTGGCGTGGGGCCAGTGTTCACACTGATGTATGTTGGTGACAGCCAACCGGCGGGATGACCAAACGTCACCAACGCCTGTTCCCGGGATGTTTGAACTCTGTGGAGGGTGTCTGGGGCAGCAGCCAACGCCTTCATCGCCGTGGTGACGAGCTGCGTGTCTGACTTTGTGTGTGGCTGTCACTGCTGTGGGCTGCAGGTCCGGGCAGCCCGTGTCCTGAGGTCTGTGCTCGTGTCGCTCACCACCCCGAAGGAAGGGCGGGAGTGAGGGAGGGAGGGGGTTAGGGCGAGGGAAGGGGGGTTAGGGGGAAACGTCTGCGAAACGCCTGAAAACTTTTCATTGTTCAATATTGATGATACCCATTTTGATGCGTTCCATAGAACCATCTACAAAGTATTTTGAAGAGTATACTTCTGCAGCATCATAACCATTCAGCCTAGTTGTCAGTCGTGCCAACATCGGCATCCTTCAACACCCGCCCTCTCTCTCTCTCTCTCTCTCTCTCTCTCTCTCTCTCTCACTCACTCTACTTCTTCAGTCAATTTCTCATCTCTCACTGGCCCTGTACAGCTCTCTGATATTCTTTGTCAATACAATCCACTTCGAAATCTCCGTCCTTCTACTGACAATGGCATTCTTTGTGTTCCATCTGTCATAACGAAAGTTTTCAGTCAACGTACTCTTTTCACTCAGGGTCCGTCCATCTGGAACAGCCTTCCGTTTAACATCAGACTCTACTTCCACAGTCTCTTTCAAATCTCCTCCGAAGATCCATCAGCTTAAGCAGTATTGATACTTGTCCACCAATTTTTCAAAATGAGTTTTATCCATGCTATGAATGGCGTGTGTGTGTGTGTGTGTGTGTGTGTGTGTGTGTGTGTGTGTGTGTGTGTGTGTGTGTGTGTGTGCGCGTGCGAATGTGCAAGTGAGTTGGGCGAGTCAAGTCATGATATGTTTGAAGTTTGTTTGATTTCGACATTAATGGTAAACGAGTTTTGTAATGTCAAGTGCCTTGGGCTATATCTGAGAAGAAGACAATGCTGAATAAGTGTCTATGATCATTATCATTATTTATCATTACCATCATTATCGTTATTACAGTCGATATATATATATAGAGAGAGAGAGAGAGAGGGGGGGGGGGTAAGTAGGCATGTATATAGGTCTAAGAATGAACAAATACGTAGGGAGGCGAGTAGGTACGTATGTTGGTGTAAGAATGGACAAATACAGACGTAAATAGACAAGCATCCGGTCGTTCATTCTCATTCTTTCGTTTATTCATTCTGCTTTTGGGGGGATGGGGGGAGGGGATGGGTGGGTGGGTGGGGTGGGGGTGGGGGGGGTAGCAATTTTTTGGTAAGACAGAGCATTGGATAGATTGCTTTGGGTGTTGAACAGGGACCGTGTTTTGTTTTATTTTCCACCTGCCTCCTGAGGAACTGTCCTTTATGGCTGTGTCGTTTTGGGGACAGACCAGTCTCAAAAAGGTTGCTTGCTTTGTGTTTTCTTTTCTCGTTAATGTTTCTCGGTATTTCTTTGTTTTGTTTTGTTTGGCATTATTCTTCCGTGGTGCTCTGTTGCGCTAGCTTGCTTGTATTATTAGATTTCCCCATTTTATTGGTTTTCTTGTGATTAGTGAATGTTTTTTCCTCTCCTTTTTCTCTTTACATGTTTTTTGTGTTTTCCCTATTTTCATTTCCGTTCATGAAAGTGACAAAAGAGAGAGCCAGTGACCAAACGGACAAAAGAGTGAATGAGAGAGAGAGAGAGAGAGAGAGAGAGAGAGAGAGAGAGAGAGAGAGACGGAGGCAGAGAAAGAGAGGGGTGTGTGCTAAGTGAAAGAGAGTGTCAGAAGGCATTAGCTGGAGGACAAAACAGGGGTGGGGGTGTGGGGGGGATGCCAGCCTCCAGGGACCACCCTGCTGTGTGTGTTATCACCACTCCGGAAATGCAGGGGATGATCAGGGGAAGACAATTAAGACTGCAGCTGTAATTGGTTTTAAGTGTTAGCCAGTTAGCTTCCTGTATGCATGTGGCTAGTCAATGTTTTGTCCTTTAAGCGGTTTTCCTTTTTCTCAATCTTGTTTTCTTTTCTTTTTTTATTTGTGCATATTCTCCAATCATTTCATGCCTAAGCTGTAAACTTATTGCGCTTTCTTGTGCTTTTTTGTTGTAGGAGTCACACACACACACACACACACACACACACACACACACACACACACACACACACACACACATGCGCACACAGACACATACACACGGACGCACACACACACACACATACACACTTATTTGCTTTTTACTGAGAGCAATCAACGTCATTCAAAAAGTTGTTACGGGTCACTCTGGGCAGTAACTGGATGAACAAGAGCTATCCATTTACATGGAATTATTTATCTCCCACCCTTTACATATTTTTTTTACATGCCGCACATGTGTGTGTATGTGTTTCTTTTTTTTCTTTTTCTTTTTTTGTTTGTTTGCTCGATGTGCTTAAATAACACAACCCTGGTAGCTGGACAATGTCCAGCGGTAAGAAGGCGACATTTATTGCCAGTGATAATAACGCTCTGGTCGTCCTCTAGACAACCTCTTGCACACTACATCTTTATCTTATGTCTGTTTACCCTACAGCTTGTGTTGTGACACAAAATGCCACCGCCTGCACGCCGCTATTTTCCTTTATCAATCAAACCTTTCGCAAACTCATACAATGGGTTATACATAAAACAAGGACTTGGACGTGTTCACAAACATTGCGATGCGAACGGCCGATGTTCATTATTATAGCCTCCAGCTGGAGGGAGTGAACGATTTTGTTACAAATTCTGTGCCTGGAGATGGCACCTCTGCAAGAGGTGTTTGCTTTTGTCTTTGTGGTTTTCTTACAGGCTTCATACTTTCTGCCCCTGGTGGCATTATTCCCGTGCAGCTCATTTCAGCTCCAGTACACACAGTCCAAGCGTCTACAGGGAGCCATCACTGTCAGGCTGCCACGAGGCTACCCTATGGAGAAGATCCCACACAGCTTGAAAGCCCGCGTGGTGGTGCTTGGCCTGCTTTCACTCAGCATGCACAATGACGTACCCCACTGAACTCGGTAACAGCTGCTTCATTACACAGACATCCATTTGAAGCGAACATTCTCTGATATAACAGTGGATCAGAGGAAAGGTCATCATTCGAAGTGGTTTACAAAAAGGGGAGAAAGAAATGACTAAACACTGTTTGTTTTTTTTATGATGAAAGACACCAACATGGAACACACAATCAAGGTGTGGCATATCCTAAAGCAGTTTTGTCCACTTGGTGCAATTACTCTTCTTTTCCTAGCATTGTCTCAAGTAGCCTGCATACATTCTTGTATCGGTGTAGGTGCGTGAGTTACGCGTATGCGTGTGTTTTCCTTCATATGATACGAATCCATCATTGGAACCACAGGACTGCGGATATGCAAGATTTGTTTGTGATTCCAGGCACAATGCACCTGTTGCTGCCACCATCATGTTGCTAAGTTTGATTCGTCACACACACCGGCGCGCGAACCCGCGCTCATACAAAGAGCAAAAGAGAGGGAGTAAAGAGAGGAAGAGAGGACGGGGTAGCCGACCTCAGAACAGAGAACAGTGATCAATATAGGCACAGAGAACAGTGATCAATATAGGCACAGAGAACAGTGATCAATATAGGCACAGAGAACAGTGATCAATATAGGCACAGAGAACAGTGATCAATATAGGCACAGAGAACAGTGATCAATATAGGGACATGGAACAGTGATCAATATAGGGACAGAGAACAGTGATCAATATAGGGACAGAGAACAGTGATCAATATAGGGACAGAGAACAGTGATCAATATAGGCACAGAGAACAGTGATCAATATAGGGACATGGAACAGTGATCAATATAGGGACAGAGAACAGTGATCAATATAGGGACAGAGAACAGTGATCAATATAGGCACAGAGAACAGTGATCAATATAGGCACAGAGAACAGTGATCAATATAGGGACATGGAACAGTGATCAATATAGGGACAGAGAACAGTGATCAATATAGGGACAGAGAACAGTGATCAATATAGGCACAGAGAACAGTGAACAATATAGGGACAGAGAACAGTGATCAATATTGGGACATGGAACAGTGTTCAGTGAAGGGACAGAGAACAGTGATCAATGTTGGGACAGAGAACAGTGTTCAGTGAAGGGACAGAGAACAGTGATCAATATTGGGACAGAGAACAGTGTTCAGTGAAGGGACAGAGAACAGTGATCAATATTGGGACAGAGAACAGTGATCAATATAGGGACAGAGAACAGTGATCAATATTGGGACATGGAACAGTGTTCAGTGAAGGGACAGAGAACAGTGATCAATATAGGGACAGAGAACAGTGATCAATATTGGGACAGAGAACAGTGTTCAGTGAAGGGACAGAGAACAGTGATCAGTGAAGGGACAGAGAACAGTGTTCAATATAGGGACAGAGAACAGTGATCAATATTGGGACAGAGAACAGTGTTCAATATAGGGACAGAGAACAGTGTTCAGTGAAGGGACAGAGAACAGTGTTCAATATAGGGACAGAGAACAGTGATCAATATTGGGACAGAGAAGAGTGATCAATATTGGGACAGAGAACAGTGATCAATATAGGGACAGAGAACAGTGATCAATATTGGGACAGAGAACAGTGATCAATATAGGGACAGAGAACAGTGATCAATATAGGGACAGAGAACAGTGATCAATATAGGGACAGAGAACAGTGATCAATATAGGGACAGAGAACAGTGATCAATATAGGGACAGAGAACAGTGTTCAGTGAAGGGACAGAGAACAGTGTTCAGTGAAGGGACAGAGAACAGTGTTCAATAAAGGGACATGGAACAGTGTTCAATAAGGAGCCAGTGAGGAATGGGCTGGCAACATATGGCATCTTCTCAGCCACGTATAGAATTTCTCCCAGCCACTATCTGACCCCACTCCACCTCCGTCCTCCCTCCCCTCCTTCCTTCCCTGGTCCTCTCTCTGCACACTCTCTCTGAGCCACCTGTTTCACAGCCAAAGACGCAGAGAGAATGGTATCTGGGAAGGTAAGGACTGGATGAAGGATGCCATTCATCACTCCACTCGCTGCCTCCGAGGGGAAATGAATAACTCTTCAGATATGATAACGAGGACAGGACGCATCAGACATGGTGAAGGGGACAGGACGGATCAGATATGATGAAGGGGACAGGACGGATCAGATATGAAAGGGACAGGACGGATCAGATATGATGAAGGGGACAGGACGGATCAGATATGATGACGGGGACAGGACGGATCAGATATGATGACGGGGACAGGACGGATCAGATATGGTGACGTGGACAAGACGGATCAGACATGAAAGGGACAGGACGGATCAGATATGATGAAGGGGACAGGACGGATCAGATATGATGACGGGGACAGGACGGATCAGATATGGTGACGTGGACAGGACGGATCAGACATGAAAGGGACAGGACGGATCAGATATGATGACGGGGACAGGACGGATCAGATATGATGACAGGGGACAGGACGGATCAGATATGATGACAGGGACAGGACGGATCAGATATGTTGAAGGGGACAGGACGGATCAGACATGAAAGGGACAGGACGGATCAGATATGAAGGGGACAGGACGGATCAGATATGATGACGGGGACAGGACGGATCAGACATGAATGGGACAGGACGGATCAGATATGATGACGGGGACAGGACGGATCACATATGATGACAGGGACAGGACGGATCAGATATGATGACGGGGACAGGACGGATCACATATGATGACGGGGACAGGACGGATCAGACATGATGACGGGGACAGGACGGATCACATATGATGACGGGGACAGGACGGATCAGATATGATGAAGGGGACAGGACGGATCAGATATGATGACGGGGACAGGACGGATCAGATATGATGACAGGGACAGGACGGATCAGATATGATGAAGGGGACAGGACGGATCAGACATGAATGGGACAGGACGGATCATATATGATGACAGGGACAGGACGGATCAGATATGATGAAGGGGACAGGACGGATCAGACATGATGAAGGGGACAGGACGGATCAGATATGATGACAGGGACAGGACGGATCAGATATGAAGGAGACAGGACAGATGCACTGATGTAGGAAAAAGCACATGGATGTTGTTAATTTGTTGTGTATTTTGTAATGCAAGTTTATATCACAATACGTAATTCTTTATTGGCTCGGAGAGGAGAAATTCATTTGTGGTGCGAAGCACGTAAACAGTGCACTGGAATTACAGACACTGGATACGTATACATAAAAGACATAAAATGCATACATGTTAACTTGAAGTAAAACACACTTGCAATAGTTACATACACATGCAATAACTGCAGTTTTAGGAAGGGCATAAATGCCATATTGCAGTTAAACATTGACACATTTAACAACAAACTATTGAACAATATTTTTGATTAAACAATCGCATCACGAACATATATACACTTGCATATATTATGTGGAGTCAAGCAATTAATTACAGCTATTTCCGGGGCTGGAATTAATTAAGAATCAAACTTCATTTAGTTTTGAGTGTTTTGAAATTCACCACACAGAAACATTTACCTGACGATAGTAGCTGATAATGATTTGAGGTCGTGTTTCAGCTGTCGCTTTCTGGAACTTTCCGCTGTACTCTGACATTGCACACCTTACTTTAGCTGCACACATTCACGATATCATTCAGTGCATTCTTATTCTTTACACAAAGGAAAACAGGAGACACCACAGGAACTTTACATTGTGAAACATGTGAAACACCACCAAGTATATATATATATATATATATATATATAGAGAGAGAGAGAGAGAGAGAGAGAGAGAGATTGATAAATCTGTGTGTGTGTGTGTGTGTGTGTGTGTGTATGTGTATGTGTGTGTGTGTGTGTGTGTGTGTGTCATAAATGATATTCCAAATTTATAACGACCAGATTAACTACTGAAGAAGAAAATACAATAGAACAAAAAAGTGGAAGAGAGACACACACTCTGACACTGACACGACAGGAGAAGAGGCCACAATGGGACATTTATATGCGCAGAGAAATATTCTTATTTCGCTCAGCCAAACAGAATAACTTGTTTTGTGCATGAATACTAGATAAAGCAACGTTGAAACTCCTGCGCGCGTGAACATGAAATCTTGAAAAACATATTACCGCCACATGTGTGCAAACATACAACATCCATCGTTATAGAAATCCTCCCCTGTGCTATATTTCGAACAAATCTAATGCGCTCACAAGGAGAAGAAAAAAATCTACGGACTATACAAACAGGTCACTGGGATAATTCATACAGCAGGGACAATATATATAGTCTGTACATTTTAAACCGTAATGAGTGTATATTCCCAGTTTGTTTGTTTTTTCTTTTTTTTCTGGACGGTAAACCATGTATTGCAGATACCAAGGTGCAGCCACTGGTCAATGTACTGGAGCATATTTCTGGCGGATATGGCCATATTTAGGACACTCGAAATGAATTGCATTCAGCTTCCATGATGCCAGGCCAAACATGAGAATGACGATTTTTTTTTTTTAGAGTTTTATTGTTGTTGTTTGTTTTGCTTTTATTACACCAAGCTTGTTTAGATTTAGTCATTGTCAAAGTTAGCTATTGTCACTACTACAATGGGCAGAAAGTCAATCTACTTTGACTTGATTTCAGATTGAGATGAAGAGACACCAAGAAGGTCAGGAGAGAGAGAGAGAGAGAGAGAGAGCATAGGATTCGCACGTCATGTTGTACATAGCATGTGGTAACAAAGTGTTTACAGTGCATCTCACAGCATTCCTGTACCCCGATATGTGTGTTTTTTTTTAAAGAACGTTGTATTGCCTTTACTCACAAACCCACAGAAACAGACACACAGACACAGGCAGGCGCGCACATGCACACACTCACACATACACACACGCGCGCGCGTGTACACACACACACACACACACACACACACACACACACACACACACAGGCGCATTGACCCTAGTTCTAGCAGGGAGAAAGGAGGAAGGGGCTTCAATGAAACGACGATCGGGCAATGAACGTCCATTGCAGGGCGTTTCTACAGATAATGATCGGACCTGGGTCAGCTGCTGAAATCCCACCCTCTACTCCAGCATCTTGCCCTGCACTTGTGCCGGCTGGCTGTCCTTCCTCTGACCCCGCTCAAGAGCAAAGAACGGGGGCAGAGATGGGGAGGACGGAGGTGGGCGGGGTGGTAGGAGGAAGAGTGTCATTCATCCACAACTCCCGGGAAGGAACACTGTCGCTGATGAAGGAAGGCAGTGTAGTACTGCACACAACGTGTGGATTCCTGGCTCACCCTTCACGATTTAATACACTGCTCTTTGACACTCTGCGCATATTTGTTGTATTCCATTGTTATATGCGGTTTTGGGGTGTTTGGGTTTTTTTCCGCGTCGATCACTTACTGCTAAGAAAAAACAACAGGTCTTTTATCTTATGTCACCTCACGCAGACACACACACACACACACTGATTACCATTCGCCAGAATCCATGTCTCATTATCCTCCCCTCACACACAGAGAAAACCACTGGTCACAGCAAACATCAAACTCCTCTGATCGCACCTTCAGTGGTCACCCTCCCCCACCCTCTCAACCACCCCCACCTTCTCACCTGCCCACTCCCCAAGCCCCTCCCCCACCCCCACCACCACACGTACCATATCATGGAATGAGCTTTGTGCTCCCTGCTCAAACAAGAATGCCCCAAGACCTAATGTTTAAACCTGACATTCCTGCCAATTTTTTACACATGCCTGCTACTAACCCTTTTGAACAGTTCTTGCGTAGCATGATTACTACTTACATGGGTGCTCACCAATCATATCAGCGTCCATTTCCATGATAAGGATGCATGTGTGCGAGTGCAAGTATGAATGGAGTGTGTGATTGCACATGTGCATAATGTTCAAAGGGGTGAGTGGGGGGTGGGGGGGGATGATGGGAGTTGACGAAGATGAAGCGATGGGGAATGGGGGAAGTGAGTGTGTTGCAGCTTGCTGGACTTGGATATATGTCGCTGAATATTTTTATATTCCTTGGACCAATTACGTTTGGATTGGCTCACCGTATTAAATACTTATAGACTTTATCGTGGTCAGTGATAGACACGCTGCTAAGTGTGTCGCGGGTGGTTGTTGTTGTCTAATATATGCTTTTTCGCCTTCCTTTACTCCACGTTTTGATAATCCATAATCGTATGTTGTTTTTTGTTGTTTATTTATTTTTAGATATTACATGCTTTGTTGAGTGTTTGCTAATTGATTGCTGGCATTCGCTCACGTTGTTCTTGTGCAATTGTTTCATTGGATACCATTGTATTTGTGCTTTAGTCTTTAATTGAACCGAATTTTTTTCTTGTAATGCATTTGGGCATATACTGCTGTACTGACAGTAATTCTTGTGTGTGAAGCACCTACATTTTGTATATGTGATTAATTCCTACTACCATACAATGCCTCTCACTCAAGATACATGGTCCTCACAAGAGGGGTTTCGCATAGGATATCTAAATATCAACAGTGTCAGAAATAATACTGATGATATCGCAACCATTTTGCATAACAATGGGGTTAATTTTCATGTTTTCTGTGTAGCAGAATCTAGATTAACTGATCGTATTCTCATATATGCATGCCTAACTATGATACCAGCCGACTTGACCCTGCTGGCCCAAGATCTACTGGACTTCTTTTATATTGTAATAACTCAATAACGTTCAAGAGACTAACACACCTTGAAAATCATGGCACAGAATATATTTGGATAGAAATTAATCTTAAACGTTGTAAACCTATTATGATAGGATTCCTTTATAGAAACCCATGCCGAAACCGTTGACTGGTACGACAAATTTAATTTGATGATGGATGCAGCTATACTTGAGTCTAAAGAAATTATTCTCTTTGGAGACTTTAACTTTGTTTCGACAGTACCTGGAACAAAATGGAACATCAGTTATGCTATGTACGGACTAGAACAAATAATCGATCGCCCTACACGTCTCACTGAACACACTGAAACTCTCATTGACCACATTTACGTCAACACAAAATCTAATATAGTGGCAACATGTTCTGTTCAAAGTGGCTGTAGTGACCATTCGTCTGTTTGTCTAACCTGGAAAAAAGAAAGGTATCAAAATTCCTAAATAGGGTCATAAAGATTTTTTTTTTTTTCTTTTTTGACAGAAGTTTCACTCATTTCGATAACAATACATTCATCAATGATTTTCTTCATTATGGTTTAGAATATGTTTATCAAATAAGAAATCCCGACAATGCCATTACCTATTGAGTAGACACATTTAATTTAGTGTATGATCGACATGCTCCCTTTATAAGAATAAGGGTGAAGCATAAAATTAAACCTCCGTGGTTGACAAAGGAAATAGATAATGAAATTGAATTAAGAGATTACTACCACATATCAAAGAAAGTAGAATTATATAGAAAACAAAAAGATAAAGTGAATTATATGAAGCGAAAAAGTAGGATTAAATATTTTCAAAATCTAGTGTCTTCTTCCCCCAGAATTCGAAAGCAGTTTGGAAGGCCATTAATTTCTTGACTAACAAGAACTCAATGTTTAACTTCCATAAACCAATAAAAGAGATATCACCAGGAAAGTTAAACTATCATTTTGCTAACATTGCCAACAATATAATTGTAAATGATAAAACAAATGAAAACGAACTAAAACTACTGAAACAATACTGTGACTCGAAAAACATCTCAGCCAACTTTGATGTGACCAATCGCGCTATGCCTGCTCCAACACTATTCACGCACAAGCTACAGCAGACGACGTTTTCCCTCCTAACCCCTGCACAGAATGTGTGACGTCACTCCGCTTACATCATTTTGTCCTCGCCAGACCACCTGCTGACGGCTCGACCAGTGTCGCGTCGCGGTACGTCATTGGCTGAGAAGAAACTTGTGTTTCTGTTCCACCGTAATTAATTAATAACTCTTTTGTCAGATCAGTAAATTACAAGTATTATATACTGGCAGAATCGTCGCAATTCCATCTTTAAATCTATTCCATTTATGTTTGCCTACGTTAAAATGATTTAACGCAGTTTGTAATTTTCCGCGACGAGCTCGTTAAAACTGACCCTGTTCAGGTGACTTAAATTAAGATTATAAATTCATCTTAAAAAATCAACACTTCATTTTATACTCATTATACAGTAGGTGTTGAGCTCTTTCTTTTGCAACTTATCCGACGTAAATCGGTTCAGGAATCATTTAGAAATCTGTCACTGAACACCTTCAAACAAACACAGTTGTCATCGGATTTTCCGTGATTTGTGACGATCTGCTTGCAGCACACGTGACGGCCTTTGCGGTCCGCTAAGCTTGCATGGCACAGTGAGTGATAAGTGGTCATTTCATACCTGGTCAGTCATCTGACCAGAGCCTGCTCTCTCTCTCTCTCTCTTGCTGCGTCGCGGGTAGTGTGTGGTGTGTGTTCTCACAACGGCTGACACCTCGCTAGGTATGGCTGTAAGTCCAAGTGTGTAGAATGTGTTGATTTGTAAATTGTATTGTTCAACACAGTACTTGTGTTCATATGAGTATGTTCAGTGATTGCTTTGTTCAGTTATTGCTTTGACATGTTAGTCACAGCTCAGCTATGATTGATTTAGAAAGTTGCCATGTCGTCATATGCTTGGAGCAGTATTCCATTTGATTCTTCTTAACGTCACAGTCAGTGACGTCTCTGGCCACAAATAGTTTGTTCCAGAATGTTCTAGTGGGTGCATATGATTCGTTCTTTCTCATTTGCTATCACTGATGAAGGTTACAGTGTTTCACTGATTCTCAGTACTCTAAGATGTGTGCAGTATTCTGCTGTTATGATTACAAGGTAGTGTTTGATTAATATCAGTTATTGGTTAAAACTACCTGATATGTATCAGTCTGTTAATTGTAATTTAGTTGTCATGCTCTCTCCTATACGGCTTACTCCAGTATAGTGCAACATGACAAACTGATTCATTTGAGTCACTTTGACACAGTATAAGCTTTACCTAATCTATACTGTCAGTGTACTTTCACCAAGTCAGCACCGCTTGAATCACCTTAACTACACTATTTAAATGTATTAGAAATGTCATTTAGTGTCAGCGTTTGGTCTTCACACATATGCATTATGTTGTTGCGTATCACAAACCCAAGTGATAGTCTTTCCATGTGATATGTATACATGCGCTTTATTATTTACTTGTGCTGACATGTTGTGCTGATGACATTTGTTTGTGTCATTCCAGGCACTGTCTTCTCATTATTTCTTCTCTTTTTGTCTTCTCTTAATTCTTGTCTTCTATTCTTCTTTATTTCTTCTCCTTTAGTTTATAACTATTGTAAATAAACCAATAGAAAACCCCATTTGTGACTGGCCTCTATATGTTCCTGGCCTGTGCGTGGGATCTTGTCTATCCTTTCAATCAATCATTTAGTTAAGTCTTTTGTGCTGTACCCTATTAGAACCACTCGGGACACGGCTACATTGATATACCACCTGTGACAATAAACGAAATATTTCATAGCTTACTACACCTGAAACAGTCTGGAAGAAGAGACTTAGATGAAATCGACCGAGATAATCCCTCTAACTATAGACCTATTTCTATAATGTCTGTTTTGTCTAAACCACTTGAAAGACATGTACAATCTCACCTTAATTCCTATCTTAAGAAATATGATTTGATACACGAAAACCAACCAGGTTTTCTGGAAAATCACGCCTGTCACACAGCTCTCATACAAATTATTGAAAGATGCCTTTCAAATATGATCAATAATGTGTTCACAGGTGTTCTCTTTGTTGACTTCGCCAAGGACTTTGACATAATTAACCACTCTCTTCTTGTCAGAAAACTCACACATTACAATTTGTCAATGATGCTTTAAATTATTTTATCTCCTTTCTCAGTGACCGTCATCAGTTGGTTGAAATCAGTTCTAGCAGGTCTGATTTACTGCCTGTAAAATTTGGTGTACCACAAGGATCAGTGCTTGGACCGCTTTTATTTTCCATATATATATATATATATAAATGACCTGCCATTACATATACAATGCACATGTGAAATGTTCGCGGACGACACCTCACTTCAGTCAAATAATGATAATCCAACTGAACAATATAGATGGTTTGGTCAAATGGACTGAGTTGAACCACATGTCTTTAAATACAGGCAAAAATAAATGTATGTATGTGACGACACGACAAAAGCGACAAAAAATGCATACCTCCTTTACACCTTTATACATCCACGGGAAAACAAATGAAGAAGTTACAACACATAAAGTATTAGGGGTCATAATAGACAATGACCTGTCGTGGTCTGATCGTATTGCTGATCTAGGAAAAAGAATTTCGAAAAGAATATACCAGCTTAGCAAGGTTAAACATTTTCTCAATCTTCATTCTAGGAAGCTATTTTTTCACGCTCATATTCTATCTCTCATTAACTAAGCATCTACGTTCTGGGATAATGCCAGCAAAACTAACCTCAAACACATCAGTCGCTTGCACAAAAGAGCTCTAAAACTGATTAAGCTAAAAATCTTAATTCTGTGACAGACACTGACTAAAAACATTTAGACATTCTTCTGCTCAAAAGTCGACTGTTACTTAACAAATGTGTGTGTATGCACAGTATAGCGAATAGAACGGCACCAAAGAAAATAATCCAGAATTTTATTACGAATGAAAATAGACACACTCACAAACTATCTTTTCCACAACCCTGAAACAATTTATATAAATCTAGATTAACATATTATGAGGGAACGATATGGAATGGTTTAACTCCCTCCTTAAAGTCATGTCGTCTAAAGCAGCCATTCAAAAAAGCACTTAAGAAATATTTGATGGAAAAAATATGATCCCTTTATGCTTTGATATGACTATCCTTGTATCTGCTGTCTATATACTTGTCTGTCTGTCTTTCTAACCTTAAATTCTTTGTCCTTCTGACTCTGTCTCTCTTTTCAATCTCTCGATTGCTGCCTTTATCTCTCTCTCTCTCTCTCTCTCTCTCTCTCTCTCTCTCTCTCTCTCTCTCTCTCTCTATATATATATATATATATATATATATGTGTGTGTGTGTGTGTGTGTGTGTGTGTGTGTGTGTGTGTGTGCATATATCTTTCTCTCTCGTTCTTTCTCTCGCTCTTTTCCTCCTGAAATAAGTTAATGATGTTAGAATGTCGCACTGCATGTTGTAATCGTGTCAGTATCATATGTATATTTATTGCTATTTACGCTTGTATTATTTCTGTTGTTGTTGTTGTTTTCGATAGAATTTTTGTGTGTTTCTTGTAATTGTTTATTCCCATATTATCCTTTCCAGACCCCCACTCCCACCATTTCTTCTCTTTTAAAAAAACAGTTCTTCTCTTTTTTTTCTCAGGGCAGGAAACAAGCCACAGTGAAACAAGCCACAGTGAAACAAACTACAGTGAAACAAGCCAAACAATCCACAGTGAAACAAGCCACACAAGCCACAGTGAAATAGCCACAGTGAAACTAGCCATACAGAAACAATCCACAGTGAAACAAGCTACAGTGAAACAAGCCACACAAGCCACAGTGAAATAGACACAGTGAAACTAGCCATATAGAAACAAGCCACAGTGAAACAAGCTACAGTGAAGCAAGCCACAGTGAAACAAGCCACAGTGAAGCAAGCCACAGTGAAACAAGCTACAGTGAAGCAAGCCACAGTGAAACAAGCAACAGTGAAACAAGCCACAGTGAAACAAGCCAAACAAGTTACAGTGAAGCAAGCCACAGTGAAACAAGCCACAGTGAAGCAAGCCACAGTGAAACAAGCCACAAAGAAACAAGCCACAGTGAAACAAGCCACAGTGAAGCAAGCCACAGTGAAACAAGCCACAGTGAAGCAAGCCAAACAAGCTACAGTGGAGCAAGCCACAGTGAAACAAGCCATAGTGAAGCAAGCCACAGTGAAGCAAGCCAAACAAGCTACAGTGAAGCAAGCCACAGTGAAGCAAGCCACAGTGAAACAAGCCACAGTGAAGCAAGCCACAGTGAAACAAGCCAAACAAGCTACAGTGAAGCAAGCCAAACAAGCCACAGTGAAACAAGCCAAACAAGCTACAGTGAAGCAAGCCACAGTGAAACAAGCCACAGTGAAGCAAGCCACAGTGAAGCAAGCCACAGTGAAACAAGCCAAACAAGCCACAGTGAAGCAAGCCACAGTGAAGCAAGCCACAGTGAAACAAGCTACAGTGAAGCAAGCCACAGTGAAACAAGCAACAGTGAAACAAGCCACAGTGAAGCAAGCCACAGTGAAGCAAGCCAAACAAGCTACAGTGAAGCAAGCCAAACAAGTCACAGTGAAACAAGCCAAACAAGTCACAGTGAAACAAGCCACAGTGAAACAAACTACAGTGAAACAAGCTACAGTGAAGCAAGCCACAGTGAAACAAGCCAAACAAGCTACAGTGAAACAAGCCAAACAAGACACAGTGAAACAAGCCAAACAAGACACAGTGAAACAAGCCAAACAAGTCACAGTGAAACAAGCCACAGTGAAACAAGCCACGGTGAAACAAGTCACAGTGAAACAAGTCACAGTGAAACAAGCCACACAAGCCACAGTGAAACAAGCCACAGAGAAACAAGCCACAGTGAAGCAAGCCACAGTGAAACAAGCCACAGTGAAGCAAGCCAAACAAGCTACAGTGGAGCAAGCCACAGTGAAACAAGCCATAGTGAAGCAAGCCACAGTGAAGCAAGCCAAACAAGCTACAGTGAAGCAAGCCACAGTGAAGCAAGCCACAGTGAAACAAGCCACAGTGAAGCAAGCCACAGTGAAACAAGCCAAACAAGCTACAGTGAAGCAAGCCAAACAAGCCACAGTGAAACAAGCCAAACAAGCTACAGTGAAGCAAGCCACAGTGAAGCAAGCCACAGTGAAACAAGCCACAGTGAAGCAAGCCACAGTGAAACAAGCCAAACAAGCCACAGTGAAGCAAGCCACAGTGAAGCAAGCCACAGTGAAGCAAGCAACAGTGAAACAAGCCACAGTGAAGCAAGCCACAGTGAAGTAAGCCAAACAAGCTACAGTGAAGCAAGCCAAACAAGTCACAGTGAAACAAGCCAAACAAGTCACAGTGAAACAAGCCACAGTGAAACAAACTACAGTGAAACAAGCTACTGTGAAGCAAGCCACAGTGAAACAAGCCAAACAAGCTACAGTGAAACAAGCCAAACAAGACACAGTGAAACAAGCCAAACAAGTCACAGTGAAACAAGCCACAGTGAAACAAGCCACGGTGAAACAAGTCACAGTGAAACAAGTCACAGTGAAACAAGCCACAGAGAAACAAGCCACAGAGAAACAAGTCGCAGTGAAACAAGCCACGGAGAAACAAGTCACAGTGAAACAAGTCACAGTTAAACAACCCACAGAGAAACAAGTCAGACAAGCCACAGTGAAACAAGTCAGACAAGCCACAGTGAAACAAGCCACAGAGAAACAAGCCACAGTGAAACAAACCACAGTGAAACAAGCCACAGAGAAACAAGCCACAGTGAAACAAATCACAGTGAAACAAGCCACAGTGAAACAATCCACAGAGAAACAATCCAAGCAAACCACAGAGAAACAAGCCAGACAAGCCACAGAGAAACAAGCCACAGTGAAACAAGCCACAGAGAAACAAGCCAAACAAGCCACAGAGAAACAAGTCACAGTGAAACAAGCCACAGTGAAACAAGCCAAACAAGCCACAGAGAAACAAGCCACAGAGAAACAAGCCACAGTGAAACAAGCCACAGTGAAACAAGCCAAACAAGCCACAGAGAAACAAGCCACAGTGAAACAATCCACAGAGAAACAATCCAAGCAAACCACAGAGAAACAAGCCAGACAAGCCACAGAGAAACAAGCCACAGATACAAGCCACAGAGAAACAAGCCACAGAGAAACAAGCCACAGAGAAACAAGCCAGACAAGCCACACTGAAACAAGCCACAGTGAAACAAGCCAAACAAGTCACAGTGAAACAAGCCATAGAGAAACAAGCCACAGTGAAACAAGCCACAGTGAAACAAGCCAAACAAGTCACAGTGAAACAATCCACAGAGAAACAAGTCACAGTGAAACAAGCCACAGATACAAGCCACAGTGAAACAAGCCACAGTGAAACAAGCCAAACAAGCCACAGTGAAACAAGCCACAGAGAAACAAGCCACAGTGAAACAAGCCAAACAAGCCACAGTGAAACAAGTCACAGTGAAACAAGCCAAACAAGCCACAGTGAAACAAGTCACAGTGAAACAATCCACAGTGAAAGAAGCCAAACAAGCCACAGTGAAACTAGCCACAGAGAAGAAACAAGTCACAGTGAAACAAGCCAAACAAGCCACAGAGAAGAAACAAGTCACAGTGAAACAAGCCAAACAAGCCACAGAGAAACAAGTCACAGTGAAACAAGCCAAACAAGCCACAGTGAAACAAGTCACAGTGAAACAATCCACAGTGAAAGAAGCCAAACAAGCCACAGTGAAACAAGCCAAACAAGCCACAGAGAAGAAACAAGCCACAGTGAAACAAGCCACAGAGAAGAAACAAGTCACAGTGAAACAAGCCAAACAAGCCACAGAGAAGAAACAAGTCACAGTGAAACAAGCCAAACAAGCCACAGAGAAGAAACAAGTCACAGTGAAACAAGTCACAGTGAAACAAGCCAAATCCAATCATCCCCAGACAGTGCGGGGTGGGGGACATCCAATCCCCCTGTCTGTGGCTCCGTGCCAACGACACACTATTAATATCGGACACTCTGGCTCGCTGTGACTGGTAGAGAACTGGGGTAATTGGGGGGGGAAACAACAACAAAGAACAAAAACAAGAAAAACAGGACGAATGTGCGAATGGATTTTTTTGTTTCATTCAGCCCATTATGATCGGTGGGAGGTTAAGAGAGACATAGAAACAGAGAGATAGAGATAGAGGGCGTGGTGGTGGTGGGGAGGTGTTGAGGGGGGGCAGACAGACAGACAGAATGGGCATGTGGGTGGGGGCTTTCATCTCTTTCTGTGTGAAGGTAGCATGACAACGAATGTGTTACGTCTTTCACACTCAGAGTCTGCAATGCTGATTTATCGAATGTGTGTTTTTGGTTTGCTTTATGAATTTGTCTGTCCGTTTGTTACACGGAAATGCAAAAAGGGTAGACATAAATTATTTTAGAACACTGGCTAATTTTCTTTCTTTCTTTCTTTCCAACCTGTGCATTTGGACGTATGCTTTATTTTGTGTGGGTTTTTTTTTGTTTGTTTGTTGTTGTTGTTGTTGTTTTCTGGGGGGGGGGGGGTTGTTTTTTTTTTTTTTTTATATGTGTGTGTGTGTGTTTTGTTGTTGTTTTTTGTGTGTTTTTTTGTTTTTTTGTTGTTTTTTTTGGTTGTTTTTTAAAACCAAGGACCAAGTTTCAAAATTTTGTTTGCAAGGATATCACGACTTCACACACACATACACACACACACACGCGCACACACGCATGCACGCACACACTCACACACACACACACACACACACACACACACACACGGGGAGGGAGAGAGAGAGATTGATAGACACACGAATAGATAAATAGACGGGTATATAGATAGAAGGACAGACAGACGGGCACACAAACGCACAGAATTAGATAGACAGATAGGTCGGTAGACAGAAAGACAGAGCGACTGACTAGCTGATTGATTGGTTGATTGATTGATTAATAGGCACACTGGAATTTGTACAGCAAAGAAAATAATTGTAGATGAACTATGTTTCAATATTGATACCACCCCAGCAAGTATCTCACCAAACTGAAGAAAAGGAAAGGGGTGTGGAGGCATTACACCCTTCACCCTATATGGAACCAGTTTCATGTCATTAACGCTAGCCTGGGTGTGTGACGGAGCTTGGCCAGAAACTGCAACAATGGGCAGAAACTATTCACTCATGGCATCAACAGTCAAAAGCACAAAATACTAGAATAGCTCAGTGCCAGGCCACGAGAAAAATGACAATGAGGTGGATTCCCACAACGCTGTTCCCCCACCCCCTCTCCCTCCCCTCTTCCACCGTGCTGACTCCTCAAGCAAAGGACTGAGCAAATATTTCTTGTCATGGATCGGGAGCTGACCGCCAGAGATGGATAATTCCTTCCACCCCAGTGAAGCTAGACGTATATTGATTTATCTCCATGTCCCAGAAGCCAAAGGAAAATGTACACTGTCTCTCTTTCTCACGTCTCTCTGTGTGTCTGCCTGCCTCTGTCTTCCTCTCTGTGTCTTTGTCTCCGTATCCATCCCCCCACCTCTCTCTCTCTCTCCAGCCCGCCCTCTCTCTCTCCCCCCTCTCTCTCTCCCCCCTATCTCTCTCCCTCTCTCTCTCCACCCCCTCCCTCTCCATACCCCTCTCCGTCTCTCTCTCTCTCTCTCTCTCTCTCTCTCTCTCCACCCCCTCTCTCCACCCTCTCTCTCTCTCTCTCCACCCCCCTCTCCACCCCCTCCCCTTTCTCTGTCTCTTTCTCCACCCTCTCTCTCTCCACCCCCCCCTCTCCACCCCCCTCTATCCACCCCCTCTCCCCTTTCTCTCTCTATCTCCACCCCCTCTCTCCACCCTCTCTGTCTCTCTCTCTCCACCCCCTCTCCACCCCCTCTCTCCACCCCCTCTCTCCACCCCCTCTCCACCTCCTCTCTCCACCCCCTCTCTCCATCCTCTCTCTCTCTCTCCAACCCCCTCTCTCCATCCTCTCTCTCTCTCTCTCTCTCTCCAACCCCCTCTCTCCACCCCCTCTCTCCACCCCCCTCTCTCCACCGCCTCTCCCTCCCTCTCTCTCTCTCCACCCCCTCTCCCTCCCTCTCTCTCTCTCCACCCCCTCTCCCTCCCTCTCTCTCTCTCTCCACCCCCTCTCCCTCCCTCTCTCTCTCTCCACCCCCTCTCTCTCTCCTTCTCTCTCTCCACCCCCTCCCTCTTTCTCTCTCTCTCTCTCCCTCACTCTCTCTCTCTCTCTGCACCCCTCTCTCCCTCTTTCTCTGAACCTGATCTGAATCTCTCTCTCTCTCTCTCTCTCACTGTTTGTGAACAGGCATGAGCTGGTACAGTCGCACATGCACACTTTGTAAAGACTGGCCCACTCAACAAGCCGCACTTCTACATGTGGGCCACTGTTTGGCTCCCGTGTGTGTGTGCCCACTATCTGTGTGACGGCCCGTGTTCCGTTCGTGGACGGTGGACGGATTGGTGTGTGTGTGGGTGTGCTGTGTGTATTTGATAATATCTAAGAAATAAAGATACTCTGGAAATACTGTTCATGAATGCAAGATTTGCATGAACTATTGATAAATAAATCTCAAACGTCTGGGCCACTGCTGGTTTTTTTTTTTTTTTTTGTTTTGTTGTTGTTGTTGTTTTGTTGTTGTTCTGTGGTGTGTGTGTGTGTATGTGTGTGTGTGTGTGTGTGTGTGTGTGTGTGTGTGTGCGCGCGCGCGCGCGCGTGCGTGTGTGTGTGTGTGTATGTGTGTGTGTGTCCTTGGTGAACATTCAGAAATTCATTAACTCAGGAAACTTTTATCAATAACAAATTTGCATAAAACAGTGGGAAAATATTTTACTCGAACAAAGTATATGTTGTAACTCTTCCGGATAAAACTGTATTCCCGTATTTTGAACTTCAAAAAAAAAAAAAAAAAAAATTCGTTTAGCTTCCGGATCCGCAAGATTTGTTTTTGTCGTTCCTGTTTCTTTTCCGAAGCGTTTGTGTGTTGTTGTTTTTTCATGTTTTTGTTGTTGTTGTTGTTGTGTTTTGTTTTGTTGTTTTTGTTGTTTTTATATCATACATGACATTCTGTCTCTTGACCACAGTTACAAAGAAAAGAAATGCTGGACAAAACATATAAGATAACGCTACCTACATCGTATTCTTCTTGAAACTTCGATCTAGTAGATCTATGTAATGCGGCAGAATGCGCGCCCGATCCGCTGACCATACATTTCACGAGAGAAATGGACCACACATGTAAGCAAAGGTAGAGCCCAAACCCCTAACAACCACCCCCAGTTGTTGTTGTTTTTGTTGTTGTTTGTTTTTGTTTTGTTTTTGCTTGTGTGTGTGTGTGTGTGTGTGTGTGTGTTTAAATCAGCAGGATTCGTGTGAGCCATGAAGGCTTCGCCTCTTGTCTCCTGTGGTGAGGAGGAATTTTGTTAAATGTCCCGTCACACAAATCGGTGATTGAAGACATTTTGTTAAACTATTTATGAATACAATTGAGTATTATCGGTTAGAAGGGGTGGGAGATGTGAATGAATGGAGGGTTGGGGGAAACTGGGCAAATGAGGGTGAAATGTGGGTGAAATTTGAAAAAAAAAAATCTAAATACAATTACAGGAAATTACTTAAAGGACTTCGTAAAGGAGAAGTCGTTAAACTGACAAGCGAAACAACTGATAATGAATGCAAAAAGTCAAAAACATCAACGTTCTCAGTCACTTGTGAAGACACACTTTCGTGTACATAAGGCGTCATCAAGCTACAGTCAAAAATTATATGCTCAATTGTCAGGTTACTAAAGCGTATGCATTTGACAGAACAATATTTGGTCCGTAATGAATTTGATAATAGTCTGACAGCTAAACTCAGAATTGGTCTGCGAATCGGACCAAAGTCTGAGAGAGTCAACTGACGAGGTTTTAGATTTGAATTCAAGCACCTACAAAAGTCTCTTTCTAGTGTATTGCTTATTTCCTTGTATGACAATGGGCAATATACTTTTATACTATCTATATGATTTTTTGCTCCCCTTTTTGCTGCCCTGTCTGCTTGGTCGTTATAAAGGAATCCAGTGTGGGATGGTATCCAACAAAAACCAACATTTGTACCCTTCACAAATAGGGAGTGCAATAAATACCTAATTTCAAACAATAAATCTTCTCTTTGATTAGTCTCAAAAAGGAGCAAACTTTTTAAAACAGATTGAGAATCAACACAAAATAGGATATTACTTAATATGATTGGTATATCAACAAGATGATTTAAAGCCATAAGGATGGCCACCAATTCAGCTGTAAAAATTGAATGTCCCTTACCTAAATAATATGATTTTTCTGTTTTTAGGTCAGGAATGACAAAAGCAGATCCTGCACTGTTATCATCCAGGACCAAGCAATCAGTGTAAACTTTAAAATGATAATCAAAATTTTCTTCTGATTCAATTCTGACAGATGCTGCTATTATATATGGAGATTCTCCTTTTGTTGTGTCAGAAGCACATATGTTGACTTTTGCTTTTGTTAACTCCCAAGGAGGGACAGGTGGCACCAGAACACGAGGTGCCATATCATGCAGATCAATGTCTGAAGAATTTAAAATATCTGACACATATGTGCGAATGGTTTGTAGATTTGAATTATTTTGTGCATTTTTTGGAAAATCAATATCAGACCTAATATTTAATTCTTCAAAATCATCCACTGCTGTACATCTCACAATGTATTTAGCAGAACTTAATTTTCTGATTTCATCTACTGGTAGAATACCCGCAAGCTTATAGGCTTCTGAGGTCTTAGTATGCACAGGTACCCCTAAAGCCAGTTTCATAGCTTTACTGTCAATTATTCGCAGCTTCTTTAGAAACGTCGGCGGAGCAGAAAAGAAAATTTCTTGACCGTAGGTCAATCTTGATCTTACGAGAGATGTCGCTAAATGTAAAAGAATTTCGGAGTCTTGTCCCCAAGGAGAGTGACTTACAATTTTTAAGAAATTTAAACTTTTAACTGCTTTAGTCACCATTGAATCAACGTGTTTCTTCCAGTTTAGTTTTGAAGTAAATAGGATCCCAAGAAATTTTATTTCCGACTTGAAAAATATTTCACGTCCTCCCCAAAAATTCGTGGTAGTTTGCTGGGATTATAACCATTATTAAGGAGAATCAAATGTGTTTTTTCTACAGAAAACTCAAAACCATTAGAGTGCATATAGCTGCTCAGTCTATCACGTTCACCCTGAAAATGTTTCTGTACATAATTGATGTAATGTAGCCTTGTCCTTTTCCTCAAGGATGTCTGAATCTGTGGTGAGAGATCGTTGATTTGTAGACTTTGACGACAGTGTCTTTGTTCAGCTGTCTCGTTTCTTTTGTTTTATACCGCCCCTACACGTGGACATAATTTTCCTGAAAGAGCTAAAGCTGTTTCTTCACAAGAAACAGTTGCAACGTACGTTTCAAATCCGTTAAAAGAATCTGATGTTACCATGAAAGGGTTAGCTGTAAAACCATATTATACTCCTATTCCTTTTTGGGAGATGTTGAATGCAGATTTTGATATTAATTATTCTGAAACATAAAAGGAAGAAAACATCAATATCACGACGAGTACTGGTAGAATACACATAGCAGAAAAATACCTGATTCATCTCCATGTATTTACAGATGAATCCGTTCTTGATGACAAAAATGCTGGCGCGGCTTTTTCTATCCTGCTTTTAAAGTTGAAAAATCTTACTTTATTGGAAAGAATCTTTCCATATTTACGGCTGAACGTGTTGTTAATATATATGCTTAGAGCTACTTAGTGAGCCATCAAATAGTTTTCTTGAAAATAGCATCCTTTGTTGATTCCAAATCAGTACTTCATGCTCTAGAATCATTTAGCCCTGAAACAAGACCTGACTTAGTTATTGAGGCAAATCATTTGGTACATTGTTTGAGGATTAAAGGTACTGATGTCAGTTTTTGTTGGGTGCCTTCTCATGTGGGCATTTATGGCAATGAAACTGCTGATAAAGCAGCTAAAAGAGGAGCACAAGATTCACAAAAATCGACAAAAATACATGTCCGACTTTCCGTGAAAGAGGCATACACTATGTAATATCAAATATATTTTCCCAGATTATTTTTCTGTGTTTGATATCACTAAGCTGGTCCAAAATCGAACTAATCTCAATTTCACTAACACACTAATTGGATAAATACCAGTTTCTCCATAAACAATTTGGGTCATAGTGTTTCTGTTCAGTTTGAACAAGCGTTTCAAAAATTTCTATTCTAATTTTTCAACTATATCTACATTTTCATAATCCCATATTTCTGCACCTTACAACAAAATAGGAACAATCATAGACTGGTACATGTCCAGAATGATATGTAAAGGTAAATCTTGGTTTCTGGCTGACTGAAGTAATGAAAACATTTTTTTTAGCTTTGTAAAAAGTTCCGTTTCTACTAAATTCGATGCCAAGATATTTAAAAGAATCGACAACATCCAAACATGCATCACCAAACTTAAAAACAGGCTTTTAGCTTGTTTGTAGAATTAAATATCATCACTTTAGTTTTCTTTACATTGACCACTAGTTTCCATTTTAAACAATATTTGTGAAAAACATTGAGGGACTGTTGTAATCCTTCTTTCGTCTCTGAAAGTAAAATTGTGTCATCTACATACAACAGTACAAATAATCGCATGTAATTATCTAACTCTGAAATGTTAACATTCACTAAAAGATCAACAGATGGACTCTTATTGTTCAGTAAAATACAACTCTAAATCATTGAGATACAGAGAAAAAAACAAAGGCGAGAGATTTTCTCCTTGTCGTACACCCTTATAAATGCTAAAGAAATCGGATTTTTCACCATTTAAAAACACACATGACTTAATTCTATCATACATGTTCATTATGACACGCAAAATTTTACCATTCACGCCTTCATGAACAAGTTTTTGCCATAACCCACTTCTCCAAACTGAATCAAAGGCTTTTTTATTAAATCAACAAAAGCACAGTGTCACGACCCCCCTAGGGAAGAGGTCGAGAACTATTTTAAAACCTAACACCCAACCCAGTTCACCCGACAACACAAACACAGAATACAGATATTTCCCTTCCACACAAAATTTATTCTCTTCCGCTCTGTCTGTCCCACTCACGCAACCTTACACACACAGCCTATACATGCGAAATAAACAAAAACAACCGTATACCATAACTACAAAACAAAAACAAAAAAACACGAAACGAACAGAAGTCGCATACAAAACTACCGATTATCTCAAATGCAATCAAGAGCAATTTCCCACACACACACTCAAGGAGAAGACAAATCACCCCTAAACCAGGACTGGCACACAGATGCTTTAGTCTTCGGCGGGTTCAGGAAGTTTTCCTCTTAAGAGGAAAACAACAACAACAAAAACAAAAAAAAACTGACACACGGCCCAGACAAACATCGGCGGGTTCGACCCAAGGCACAAGCCCCCGGTCAAAAGGCCTAGGTGCCAGGACTCGGCATACAATGCCAAGCAATGGACCAGGCTGCAAGTCAAAAGGCCCGGAACACAGGACACCAGTCACAGGGCAGGAAGGGGCGAAGACCCAGGACAGCAGTCACAGGGCAGGAGGGGACGAACACCCAAGACACCAGTCACAGGGCAGGAAGGGGCGAAGACCCAGGACAGCAGTCACAGGGCAGGAAGGGGCGAAGACCCAGGACAGCAGTCACAGGGCAGGAGGGGACGAACACCCAGGACACCAGTCACAGGGCAGGAAGGGGCGAAGATCTGGGTCACCAGACGAAAGGCCCGGGACACACAGCACACAGCGAGAGCTGGAACATTACGGAATGTTCCCCCCGTACTGAGCAATACTAATTCTAACGATATAATTAACAAAAAAAAAACAAATGTACAGCACATTCAAAAATGAAAACCTGGAATATAATTCCATTGACAAGACGAATTATAGGAGTAATATACGGCACTCGCACTCTCTACACCTATCATACAGAGCCAACGCCCAATTTTACCCGACAGTGAACTAAGGTAAAATTGTATCATTTTAAAACTCAATAACAATAAAATTGGCAAAAATATTAGCCGACACAAGAAAAAGTACATATTCACTCAGTGGTAGCACACGAGTAATTAACGAAATAGATTGTGTCAAAACCTAACGTACAGCTTTCTTGTCGAACATCTTTACACACCTACATCCCTGACAGAAGTACAACCAAGCTAAATAGACAAGTGGCTTCTTACCTGCCACAGGTGGCGTACGCTAACGACCACCACAAAGACACGACGACGACGACGAAGACAGACGAAGAAACACAGAAGTGGCTCCCATGGAGGACAGCCGGCCCTCACTTCGTATGGTGCCTAGATGTCGGGGTAGCTACCCCACCAACAACAGGAACGACCCGTACACTCGGCAGTCGGGCTGCAAAAGCCTCGAATATTGTTGCTGCCCAACAATATTTCATATTCGCTCAGGTGAGCGAGTAATATGCATGCACGTGGTTCGTGCGCAATTCGAGACTTCTCCCCGAACTGAAGGATGGGAGAAGGAGGGAAAGTGAAAGAAGAGGGTGGAGAAAAACGAAGACGGGCCACACGCCCTAACTGTCGTCACAAGTTGTGACAATACCCCCCATTCAAGTTCAAACTTCACGTTTGGAACTTAAACACACCGTCACAACGATTGACGGACAGGCAGACACACGTGACAACTCTCGCCCTGCCCTTCCGCATTCCCGGACGTCTATTAGTGGTCAAGGACAGTTACCAAAACAAAAACTGTTTGTCCAGACCGAAACAAGAGAAGAGAAATTTATGCAAAAGCTGTCTTAACTTTAAGAGTAGAATATACAGGTGCGTGCCGAAGTCAAATGGGACTGCGCATACTCTTCCTTGACTAACCCTGCCGAAATCACTTTTCGGGAAATCCCGATTCTTGCTCCGGCAGACGACTGAGATAGTCGGCTCCAACATTTTCTCTTCCAGGGATAGCTTGCACTGTGAAGGAGAAAGGCTGGAGCTGCAGCGCCCACCGTGTCAGTCTGCCGCTGACCGTTCTTGCTCTATCCAGGTATTGCAGGGGGGCATGATCGGTCTGGACGACGAATGGTTTGCCGTACAGGTATGGCTCGAACTTTTGTATGCCCCACACGAGCGCCAAGCATTCTCTCTCGATCGTGGGATAGTTCCTCTCGGCAGCATTAAGCTTTTTGCTGGCACACGCCACTGGCTGCGGGCCCATCCCATGATCTTGGAGCAGTAGGGCCCCCAGTCCCACTGCTGAGGCATCTGTTCTCAGCACAAAGGGCTTGGACAGGTCTGGTAGGAGACAGACAGGCCGACTACAGAGAACTTGTTTTAGCTGCAGAAAAGCCCTCTCGCAGCTCTCATCCCACTTCACGTGGGCAGGCTCCTTGCCCTTCGTTCTGTCCGTTAATGGCAGGGCAATCTCTGCGAATTGTGGGACAAATCGTCTATAGTAGCCCACCAGGCCAAGGAAGCCTCTGAGCTGACGCTTAGTTTGTGGACGTGGAGCGTTATGAATTTTCTCCATTTTTTCATCGTCCGGCCATATCCTGCTGTCGCCAACGTGGTGACCAAGATAGTCCAGTTCCTTGTGTCCGAGATAGCACTTGGCTGGCCGAGCAGTGAGGTTGCACTCACGCAGGCGATGAAACACTGCACGCAGGAGTGGTAAGTGACTGGCCTCGTCGACAGAGGCGATGATCATGTCATCCATAAAGTTGTCCACCTCTGGCAGGCCCAGAGGTAGAATCAACTTCCTCATCATGCGGGAAAACACTGCACCCGCTGTTTTCAGCCCAAATGGCATCACACGCCACTGGAAGTGACCTTGTGGGGTTGAGAATGCGGTCTTGGGACGGTCGGCTTCCTCCATTGGGATTTGCCAGTAGCCTTTGGATAAATCCAATTTGGAAAATACTTTTTTCCCGGCCAACTTGGCAAACAATGCCTCCACGTCTGGCATGGGTTCCGCGTCAAACGTGGTCACCTTGTTGACACGACGGAAGTCAACACAAAACCTCACCTTGCCATCCCTTTTCTTTACGAGTACAATTGGGGAAGAGTAAGGAGATGAGGAGGGTTCGATCACTCCCATCTTGAACATCTGATCGACTTCCTCTTGGATTACCTCACGCTGAGAGTATGGCAGTGGATACTGTTTGGTTCTGAGGGGTGTGTCAGAATTCAGTTGGAGTGAACAAGTCTCCAAGTTTGTACGACCTGGCAGATCGGTGAGTACGTCTCCAAACTCTCTCACCAGCTTGAGGACAGCCTCTTTCAGTGAAGGGTTGGTTGGGTCAACCACAACATCCTCAGGCCCCTCGGACGCCTCCAGGGGTATAAGGGGGATATCTCGCTCCACAGTACGAGTCTCCTCCCAGATCTCACCGTCATCAACCACTGCTATAGCTAGAGACATCTGGGGAATGCGCTCTACATACTGTTTTAGCAGGTTGGCATGATACAGTTTTTCTTTGGTACCAACCTGAACACAGTAGTCAGCCAGTCCTACACGTCGCAGGACAGTGTATGGACCTTGCCATTCCAACTCTAGTTTGTTGTGTTTGGAAGGACGGAGGAGCAGGACCCTGCTACCCTCAGCGAACTCTCGTCGCTTGGCCTTGGCATCAAAGTGCCTCTTGTATCTTCTGGCAGCCTTTTCCAGGTTCTGCTGTGCCAGAGTGCATGACTCAGCTATCTTGTTACGCAGATCAACCACGTATTCAGCTGCTGTCTGAACCTCCGACCTCTCGGGATGAAGCCAGTGTTCCCTGAGGATTTGCATGGGACCGCGAACAGTCCTGCCATAGAGCAGCTCAAAGGGAGAGTAGCCCGTGCTCTCCTGTGGGACTTCCCTGTATGCGAATAATAAAGCCGGGATCCATCTATCCCAGGCTCGCGGCCTTTCGTGTGACAGTCTGCGCAACATGGTTTTCAATGTCGCGTTGAAGCGCTCGACAAGGCCATTACACTGGGCATGGTAAGGAGTGGTGGTCAGGCCTCGGACAGACAGAAGGCGATAGACTTCTTGCATCACCTGACTGGTGAACTGTGTCCCTCGGTCAGTAAGGACCTCGGAAGGAATACCCGTGCGAGTCCACATGTTGAAGAGAGCCTCTGCCACAGACTCAGATGTAATGTCTTTGAGCGGGACAGCCTCTGGGTATCTGGTCGCATAATCGACCATGGTCAGAATGTATCTGCAACCAGACTCGGAAGCAGGAGCTATTGGACCAACAATGTCTACTGCCACTCGGCTGAAGGGTTCAGTCATCAGAGGCATTTTAACCAAAGGCACTCTGGGAACCCGCCCTTTTGGTACAGTTTTTTGGCACCTGTCGCAGGAAAGAACGAAACGTTTGATGTCCCTGCACATACCTGGCCAATAGAAATGAGGAAATATTCTCTGTTGCGTCCGCCTAAACCCCAAATGACCAGACATTGGAGCCTCATGGCCCAGGCGTAGCACTGTGGAACGCAAAGGCTTCGGTACACAGATCTGGGTCGCCTGGCCTCTGTGATCTTTAAACTGCCGCATCAGCACCCCATGCTTTTTAAAATAAGAGACCTCGCCTGAAGGGGTCTTCTGTAAAAGGCCTGAACCAGCCCTATCACGTGCCTGATGAAAATCAGGATCGTCATTTTGCTGGTGCTGTAAGTCTTCCCGTGAGACATGGATCTGAATATCCTTGACGGGCAGGGGAGGCAAGGGTTTGGCATTTGCTGCAGCCTGGGCTCTAGTTTGAACGGCGCCCACAAGGCTGGGATCAGCATAGACGGGCATGACCATTGAAGAGCCGTCCCCTCCCCAGGCACAATTCCCAATGAGAACTTCCTCGACAGGAGACTCCATGACAGCCACGTCCAAAACGCCCTGTATGAACGGGGACTGAAAGTCCACCCTGGCGATGGGCAGAACTGAGGAGCACCTTGACTCTGCCAACACCACGCGAACTGTGGCCCCGGTAAAACAGTCAGGTCTTACGAGTCGCCTGGCTACAACAATCAACTGGGCTCCCGTGTCGCGTAAAGCTTGCACTGTGTGGCCATTGACAGAAACCTCGCAGCGAGGCGAGTACTGCTTGGAAGCACAAGACGTGCAAAGCGTCGGGGTCATTGCACCAACACCCTGCACAGGTGAGACATGAGCAATGAGTGAGACCCTCTTGGGTTGCCGGCACTCTTTGGCTAAGTGACCTGGCTTCCCGCAGTTGAAGCAGGCAGGTATTCTTGTAGAGTCTCTTCCCTTTACGTTGTTTGGAGCTGAATCCCCTGACCCATGTGGAGGTCCTTTTTTCTCCGCGCCCAGATAGAAACCCTACAACCTTTTTTGGAAACTCGAAATTCAGCTTCCGCCATGCGACCTGCTCTCCGAGCATTAACGATTTTAGTAGTGATATGGGCAACGTCCTCGACTCTGTTGGGTTCCTCACGCCGAACTTCAGTAACGAGATCGGGATTGAGTGTGGTCAAGAACTGCTCCTGAAGGACAAGATCTTTAATGTCGTCTGCCTTCGATTCATCACGTCCAGCGGCCACACACCACCGGGAGAAACAAACCTTCAGCCTGCCCAGAAACTGATCAAACGTCTCTTCCGCTAATTTCCGCATTGAACGGAACCGTTTGCGGTAGGAATCTGCATCCAGGCGGAATTCATGAAGCAGAGCTGCTTTTAAGATGTCATAATCGTGTAGTTGTTCTGGTTGTAACCGTAGGCAGGCATCTCTCGCCCGACCCTGCAAAAGGGCCACCAGGCGGGCTGCCCAGGAGCTACGCTTCCACTTATTTAACCCTGCCACTCTCTCAAAGTGTGTAAGGAAGCTATCGAAATCGTCTTCCCCATCATACGGTAGAAGTGGAAACTGCTGAGCCGTGTGAGCTTCTAGCTCTTCCTGGCGCAGTTCCATTTTCCTCTCGAATCTACGTCTTTCCTCCTCTCTTAACTGTTTCATTTCCTCGTCCTTCATTTCCCTGTACAATCTTTCCTCCTCATCTTTTTTCTTCCTATACTCTTCTTCTTTTCTATCCTTCCATTGCCTGTACTTTCTCTCTTCCTCCCTAGCCTGACGCTCTTCCTCCCTGGCTACTGCATCAACCACAAACCGGGCCAACGCCTCTCCAGACAAACCTAAGTCAGTGCCCAACACCCTGAACTTTGAGTACATGTCCTGAGAAGGTATGGACTCAGACTCACTCTTCAAGCCTTCATCGAAAGCCCCCTCAGGATTAGCCTCCTTCAGGTGGCCCTGAATCCATCCGGACAATTCAGTCTTTTTTTCAGCACTCAGAGAAGGTGTACTGCCTTCTGCCCTGACCCCTCGTGACCCCGAACTAGGAGTAGAGGCCGCAGAAGTTTTTCGTGTTACAGGCATGTTTTCTTAATTCACAATGTGCAACAACTACACAAAACTTGAGTTAAGATTAAGTCTCTAAGTCACTAACTCCAGGTCCCCACTTCACTCACAACCGTCCAACAGTAAGAACCTAACAATCTAACAACCTTAATCACCCCCACAAAAGCTAACCAAAACGAAATGCCGGCAACATAAAACGTAGACGAACAAGACGATCACACCCTACCCCCCAACCCGCATTACATTCCCTAGAACTTGTTACCCCGCATCTCCACCATTGTCACGACCCCCCTAGGGAAGAGGTCGAGAACTATTTTAAAACCTAACACCCAACCCAGTTCACCCGACAACACAAACACAGAATACAGATATTTCCCTTCCACACAAAATTTATTCTCTTCCGCTCTGTCTGTCCCACTCACGCAACCTTACACACACAGCCTATACATGCGAAATAAACAAAAACAACCGTATACCATAACTACAAAACAAAAACAAAAAAACACGAAACGAACAGAAGTCGCATACAAAACTACCGATTATCTCAAATGCAATCAAGAGCAATTTCCCACACACACACTCAAGGAGAAGACAAATCACCCCTAAACCAGGACTGGCACACAGATGCTTTAGTCTTCGGCGGGTTCAGGAAGTTTTCCTCTTAAGAGGAAAACAACAACAACAAAAACAAAAAAAAACTGACACACGGCCCAGACAAACATCGGCGGGTTCGACCCAAGGCACAAGCCCCCGGTCAAAAGGCCTAGGTGCCAGGACTCGGCATACAATGCCAAGCAATGGACCAGGCTGCAAGTCAAAAGGCCCGGAACACAGGACACCAGTCACAGGGCAGGAAGGGGCGAAGACCCAGGACAGCAGTCACAGGGCAGGAGGGGACGAACACCCAAGACACCAGTCACAGGGCAGGAAGGGGCGAAGACCCAGGACAGCAGTCACAGGGCAGGAAGGGGCGAAGACCCAGGACAGCAGTCACAGGGCAGGAGGGGACGAACACCCAGGACACCAGTCACAGGGCAGGAAGGGGCGAAGATCTGGGTCACCAGACGAAAGGCCCGGGACACACAGCACACAGCGAGAGCTGGAACATTACGGAATGTTCCCCCCGTACTGAGCAATACTAATTCTAACGATATAATTAACAAAAAAAAAACAAATGTACAGCACATTCAAAAATGAAAACCTGGAATATAATTCCATTGACAAGACGAATTATAGGAGTAATATACGGCACTCGCACTCTCTACACCTATCATACAGAGCCAACGCCCAATTTTACCCGACAGTGAACTAAGGTAAAATTGTATCATTTTAAAACTCAATAACAATAAAATTGGCAAAAATATTAGCCGACACAAGAAAAAGTACATATTCACTCGGTGGTAGCACACGAGTAATTAACGAAATAGATTGTGTCAAAACCTAACGTACAGCTTTCTTGTCGAACATCTTTACACACCTACATCCCTGACAGAAGTACAACCAAGCTAAATAGACAAGTGGCTTCTTACCTGCCACAGGTGGCGTACGCTAACGACCACCACAAAGACACGACGACGACGACGAAGACAGACGAAGAAACACAGAAGTGGCTCCCATGGAGGACAGCCGGCCCTCACTTCGTATGGTGCCTAGATGTCGGGGTAGCTACCCCACCAACAACAGGAACGACCCGTACACTCGGCAGTCGGGCTGCAAAAGCCTCGAATATTGTTGCTGCCCAACAATATTTCATATTCGCTCAGGTGAGCGAGTAATATGCATGCACGTGGTTCGTGCGCAATTCGAGACTTCTCCCCGAACTGAAGGATGGGAGAAGGAGGGAAAGTGAAAGAAGAGGGTGGAGAAAAACGAAGACGGGCCACACGCCCTAACTGTCGTCACAAGTTGTGACACACAGTAAAGTTTCTTCTTTTTCATGGAGAAAATATCAATTTGTGATTTCAAAACAAACATTTGATCTAATGTAGAATGGCCCTGTCTAAATCCTACTTGGGCTTCTGAAAGTATATTGTTTACATTGATATAATCAGTCAGTCTAGCATTTAACACTGTAGTGAATAGTTTTCCAACACAGCTGAGCAAAGTTATTCCCCTATAATTATCACAGTCAAGTGTATCACCTTTGCCTTTATACAATGGCAATATCAAGCTGGATACTCATTTTTTCTGGTACAACACCTTCGTCCAGTATCTTGTTAAATAATTTACAGTATGTTTCTGTCAGCAAAGGAACGCTGTTAATGATATATTCATTACGAATCGTGTCTTCACCGGCACTTTTGCCTTTCTTTAGTCTTTTGATGGTTGGAGTAATTTCATCTTCAGTGATACATGCATTTAAAATAGCATCATTATCCTCTAAATTGATAATGTGCATTGCCGTTGTACTGTCAATATGTTCATTATCATTAACGTTAAGGTTGCTGAACTGGTGAAACATGTCTTCTAAATTTATGGGACATGATGTTTTCTTTTTCATTCTATTCCATAGTTCTCTTGAACTGCTTTTGCGTAAACTTCGTAGTTCTCTGTGCCATTTTTTTCTCCACGTCTTTTCTTTAAAACGGACTTGTAACTTTTGCTGACTCTATCAAGGTGTCTATATTTTTACTAGAATTTCTTCTCTTTTTTTTTTAACTCTGTGTTTAGCTTTAGATTATTCTGATCGGCTTCGTTTGCATGTGCATCTCTGTGTTTTGTTTTAGAAATACGATTTTGATATGTCCCGAGAGTATCTTTTGCCGTATGAATCAGAATGTTTGCGAGCTTATCATTTATGACGTCAATATCATCAGCATCGATTGCGTCATTTAAGTGTGTAAGCTCAGCGTTAGACAAGTTTTCTTGAAAAGAAGCAGCCTTTTCGTGTTCCCATTTTTGTATTATTTCATTCTGACCTGTTAAATTTGATGTGGCACATTTTTATGACACGGTATGACAGCGGTATCAGTATGATTTTTATGTGACACTCAGAGCCAAAGACAAGGTCAACGGGCTGTGTACATCGGATAATAAAGCATCAAATGGGGAAATAGTAAAATCTGTTATTTTTGTGAACAAAAAGGGGGATCCAATCATGTAGTCAACCACAGTACAGCCATTACCAGTGAACATTCCGATTCCGTCATCTCTCCCTGCTCTTCCATTAAGAATATACAATGAAGACGATTTACACAAGTCAATCAATCTATACTCATAGTTGTTTGGTCGACGATTATCCTGATTATGTCTACACTTAACTGGATATAACTGCTGATATAAAACATTGATCAAATCATGGAATGGACCTTTACTGTCGCTCTGATGTTGATCAATAAAATCTTTCAAAATTTTGTATAAGCATTAAAGTCACATGCTAACAGAATATAACAATCATATTTACTTTGTATATCAAAGAGCATGTTTTCAACCTCATCAAACATATCAACACTACTATACACTGATCCTTCAGGAGGGATGTAAACCTCTCCAACACACACATCTTTATCATATCCCATTAAAGATGATTTTATCATGAACCATGCTGATTTGCTGTCTTTGTTTGGTAAAGTGGTTATATAATTACACAAATAAAGACGGCAATAAGTGTAGATTAACTGACGGCTGACATCTTGAACAATCTGTTCTCAATGCAAAAAATCGGTCAC
>NC_134899.1:46280372-46310372 GCF_041734735.1 Babylonia areolata | reverse complement strand
CACAGGTCAACGCCACCCGTTTGTTGGTTTATTTGTGTGTGTGTGTGTGTGTGTGTGTGTGTGTGTGTGTGTGTGTGTGTGTGTGTGTGTGTGTGTGTGTGTGTGTGTGTGTGTTTTGTTGTTCGTTTGTTTTTGTTTTGTTTTTTTGTAAATGAACTTGATTTTTCTATAGATTTTTGCTAGGAACAAACATTTTTTGTCATGTTTTTTGGTTGTTGTTTTTGTTTTTGTTTTTTGTTGTTTTGTTTGTTTGTTGTTTTGTTTGTTTGTTTGTTTTCCAAGTGCATACCGTACACGTGACCTCGGTCTTTCGTACTATACGAATGACTGTACGACAGGTACAATATAAAAGGTACCGTCCTTCTTCATCACTCACTCAGAATCGATCCCCCATGTTCCTGGCCCAGTGGTGACCACACAGCATAGAAAGTGCTGCAGGAGCTCTGTGGAAGGAGCCCACAGAAAGGAAACGTCAAAACAGTGACTTCTGGTCACCAACAAACCTGACTGACTGCGTCCATCTTGTCATCGGTACGGCTGGGGAAATGAAAGGGAAATGACATTGTTGTCTCGTGTGTGTGTGTGTGTGTGTGTGTGTGTGTGTGTGTGTGTGTGTGTGTGTGTGTGTGTGTGTGTGTGTGTGTGTGTGTGTGTGTTGTTGTTGTTGTTGTTGTTGTTGCTGTTGTTCTTGTTCTTGTTCCTGTTGCTATTGTTGTTGTTGTTTCTCCATATATACATGTGGAGTGATGGCCTAGAAGTAACGCGTCCGCCTAGGAAGCAAGAGAATCTGAGCACGCTGGTTCGAATCACGGGTCAGCCGCCGATATTTTCTCCCCCTCCTCTAGACCTTGAGTGGTGGTCTGGACGCTAGCCATTCGGATGAAACGATAAACCGAGGTCCCGTGTGTAGCATGCATTTAGCGCGCGTAAAAGAATCCACGGCAACAAAAAGGTTGTTCCTGGCAAAACTCATTAATTTTATTCAAGAAAACCAGTCAGGATTTCGAGAACACCACTCTTGTCACACAGCCCTTACACAAATTATCGAAAGATGCCTTTCAAGCATAAACAATAATGTATTTACTGGTATTATATTTGTTGACTTCGCTAAGGCATTCGATGTCATTAATCACTCGCTTCTAGTTAGAAAACTCACGTATTACAAACTGTCAAATGATTATTAGAATTCTTTATCTCCTTCCTCAGCGACCGTCATCAGCTGGTTGAAATCAGTTCCAGCAGGTCCAACCACTCCCATTGAAATTTGGTGTACCACAAGGATCAGTGCTTGGACCACCTTTATTTACTGTCTATATCAATGACTTGCCATTCCATATGCAGTGCACGCGCGAAATGTTCGCTGATGACACTTCACTTCGGTCAAACAATAAAGATCCCATAGAACTTGAACTTGCAAAAAATCTTCAGAACAATGTGAACAGTCTGACCAATAGGACCGAGTTGAACCACATGTCCCTCAACACAGGCAAAACAAAATGTATGTATGTGACCACACGATGAAAGCGACAGAAATGATGCTGCTTTCGTATGTATAAATGTTTCGACATCATGTATATAATTGTGATCATTTGTTAATTGTGGGTATACTGTTTTTTACCATAGAATTTGTGTGTCTTATCGCGCTTGATTTTTCATGTTATACTCTTCCTACCCCCGTCCCTCTTTTCTTCTGTTTTTATGTCTTTTCTTTTTTTTTTCTGAGGGCAGGATAAAAAAAGCTGTCCAAGCTTATTATTTTATCCTCAATAAAGATCTTTTTGACTTGACTTCACACACACACACACACACACACACACACACACACACACACACACACACACACACACACACACACTGACACGCACACACACACACACACACACACACACACACACAAAAACAAAAAAAACAACAAAAAAACAAAAAACAAAACAAAACAAAAAAACATACACACACACTGACACGCACACACACACACACACACACACACACACACACACACACACACACACACACACACACACACACACGCCTGCAGGTGGTTTGTAACACGATCATTTTCCCTTTCTATGGATTCTGTTTCACGACCCCATTACAAACACCAGCCGCGATGATACTGTCCGTTGTGTGGATGAGGGAAAGTACATTGCTGCTTCGTCACTTCCATCAGGATCCTTTCCACTGTCTTTGCTGTGACGTTTACTCTTTTTATTTATAAAAAAAAAGATGAATATGTACGTTTTTTTTAACTGCACCGATTGATTATCAGCCCTCATGAACAAGGAGCTAGGATAGACCAGACCAAGAACAACAACAACAACAATAACAATAACAGCTACATAATGATAATAGTAATGTATAAATTGTGCAGGTTTACTCTGGATTGAATCATGTTAAACCTAACTTGCTCCACAGTGTGAACCAGTCATAGTGCCATTGATGTATCCATTATTTTTCAGTGTATACATTGATATACATTTCAGCATGCTTTGTTTTTGTTGTTGTTTACATTTCTTTTTTTTTATAATCACCACCCACGTTATCTATAAACCATTATGTCTGGCATCAAATATTCATCACATTGTGTACGCGGCAGTTTGAAACGTAGCTCCAACTAATCTTATAATCACGCATACCCAGACCACATTACGTTGTGTCGACGAACACAATCCAACCGGTAAACATTGCAAACAACAGATTTGTCATCTTGTGTCTGAAACAGCGCGTGCATCTTTGTCATGGTGGGAAGTGAACAAGTGATTCCTTGATTGGTTTGGCTGGAGGCTGTGAAGCAGAAACCCACACCGTCCTATCCCCGGAGATAAAACAGGTCCATTCCAAATTGTCTGCTACTGGATATATTGAGAAACAACACACACACACACACACACACACACACACACACACACACACACACACACGCACGCACGCACGCACGCACGCACGCACCAGTCTTAAAGACAAATTTGAAAACTCGGTGCTCAACCCAGGTATCCGATTCTAAATCAGCTCTGACTACATTGGAAATCACGGTTAAAATCGATGGGGGTGGGAGGTCCGTGGGGAGGGTGTGGGGGCAGAGCGTCATATTGATGGGGTCACAGCCTGTGGAGGGGAGCACTGGCTGCACCTCATCGATTTCCTGACAACAGCTGCAGTGGGAGAGAAATGCTGTCAGTCCTTCACGTGCCCGCCCCTATTGACAGCCCGCGTTCAGCTGTTCGATTGACAGAGAATAAGTATGATGAGTTTTGTGCCAATTACACCACCCTCCGCTCTCTGCCTTACCCCTCCCCCGCCCTCCTTTGTCTGTCTGTCTGTCTGTCTGTCTGTCTCTCTTCATCAGAAGTAGCCCACACAATTTTTAGTCTGTCTCTGTGTTGTCATTTTTGATATTTGTCAGAAGGAAATATATTTCGTTTCTGGTTTAACATTTCGGTTTTCATTAGTTTTTTCTTTTCTCTCTGTCTCTGTTTTTTTTTTTTTTTTTTTTTTTTTGTTTTTTTTGTTGTTGTTGGGGTTTTTTTTGTTGTTTTTTTGTTTTGTTTGTTTGTTTTGTTGTTGTTGTTGTTGTTGTTCTTGTTGCTTTGGGTTTTTTTTCTAGATATGATTATAATTTTTCGAAGTTTATGACCAATTTATATTATTTTATTTTTTCTAAGTTTTTGGCCACTTTGAGTTTTCCTTTCCTTGCCATACTAGAGAAAAAACATATCTATCTTTGGCTTTAGTTTTTCTTTCAATTTTCACTGGATTTGTTTCTCACTTATGGTTTTAATGATATAGATATGTTCTGTATGTTTTTATTCACCCTTCACATCCTCTGTCTCTTCCCCTCACTCCTCAATCTCTATCATCATCATCATCATCATCATCATCATCATCATCGGCATCATCATTTTTTTGTTATTCTTCTTCTTCTTCTTTTCCCAACGTTTGTAAGGTTGTAACTTTTCTTCCATATTTTCCACCCACTATCTTGTTACACGCATTATCATTCTTATGAACCATTCGTTGTTTCGTGTTATTCCATTCCAGCAGATAAAGGAAATATGGAAGTAAATCCGATGTAATAAGGTTTGACACTGTTTGTCTTATTCTAACGATCTCAGTTTGTGGCACGCGCACGCGCACACGCGCGTGCGTGTGTGTGTATATGTGAAAGGAGAAATCAACAAAAAAATGTTGTTTTTTTCTAGCAAATTGCTGACGTGTTGTCTTCTTTCCCTCTGTCTGTCTCTGTCTGTCTGTCTGTCGGTCTGTCTGTCTGTCTCTCTCTCTCAAGTTTCAATGCTTCTTGGAATCGGAGGAGGAGAAAATGGAACTATAGCCTCGGAAGAAAGCTAAAAGCTTAACGTCTCACATAAAGAGAATTATTGTATTCAAATTTTATTTGGAAAGAAAATAAAACTATACCAGTTAAATCTCTCTCTCTCTCTCTCTCTCTCTCTCTCTCTCTCTCTCTCTCTCTCTCTCTCCTCTCTCTCTCTCTCTCTCTTCCTCTCTCTCTTGCTCTCCCCGGACCTCCATTCTCCAGTGATTATCTGTGGAGACCTTAATGCAAGATCGAAGTTATGGGACCAGCGGAACACCAACCCACAAGGACTCGCACTTGAAGGAATGATAGGGGAAATTATTCTTAGCCCATTAACAACCACATCCCCAACTCGTCTTGGAACAAGACAAGGGGACAGTGACAGTGTGGTCGACATCGCTCTAACATCTCCAAAATTCAGAGCAGAAATGAATGCAGAGACGCTTCCACACCAAGGCAGTGACCACCTCCCGGTAGTTTTCAGTCTACAGAAACTGTCAGATAAACCCTGTATGAAACCGCGTGATCCATTTCAGTATGAAACCAAAGAGACAACCGTCATCGAAAAATTAAGACGCAGAAGAAACAACAAAAAAAAAACCGGCACCGAACAGGATGCAAACTATTCAGCCCCCATGGTGGAATATCGACACAGAGAGATCCTGGATAGAAAAAACATGCGGCTGTCAAACTTTGGCAAAAAGAAAGAACAAAACCATCTCCGGACAAAGTTACTGAAACAAAAATGAAAGAAAAACTAAACAGTTTGAAATCATTGCTCAATGGCCAAAAAATGACAAGTGGAAACAGTTTTGCGAGGCACTCAGTTATGACTCAGCATTGACAGAGTTCTGGCAATTTTATCGTCGCATGGAAGGGAAAACGTGCACAACAACAACCCCAGACATGTTAGACACTGACGGAACCAAGCTCAAGACAAACGAAGAAAAAGGATCCGCCTTGCTCAAACGTTTCATACAACAGAGCGATCAAAGAAACTTAGATGAGAAAAAGAAATATGTTGAGGAGTTAAACCAAACCCTTATGCAGACTGGACCCGATGATGACTTGACAATAGACCTAAACGAAGCAATAGCTAAATGCAAGAAAGAATCGGCTCCTGGCCCAGACAAAGTTCGCTACTCGGACATCAAGGAACTATCGGAAGAAGACAGAAGCACACTTTTCAATCTATATCAAAACAGTTTCCACAATGGACATGTGCCGGAGGACTGGACACACAGCTTCTTAAAACCCATACCAAAACCAGGAAAGGACCATCGTCAGGTAAGCGGCTACCGGATCCTAACCATGCAAAACATTGCTGGAAAGCTCATGGAACGCATGATAGCCAGGAAACTTGCAAGGGATCTTGAACACAGGCACATTCTCCCTTCAAATCAAGGTGGCTACAGAACAGGCAAGTCCACGTGGGAAAATGCAGCTGCTTTTGCATATGAGGTGTATGAAGGATTTCAAAGAAAAGAAGAAACACTAGCAGTAGCAATCGACCTTGAAGATGCCTACAATAAAGTCCAGTTTGCGCACCTCATGGAGCTGCTACTAAGGTATGGAGTAAGTTTGACACTGACAAGATGGATAGCAGCAGCGCTTCAGGAAAGAACCGTCGTCCTACGCCTCGGAGACTGGATGTCTGCACCTTCTAAACTATCCATGGGACAGCCACAAGGGTCTCCGCTCTCTCCTGTCCTCTACAATGTCTACACGAAGGGCCTTGCAGACTTAAACAACAATGGTATAGCTCGGGTGCTTACTCTTGCGGATGATGGCCTGGTCTTCAAAACTTCGAAAGATGCTCAGGAAAGAACAAAAGTCGTCCAGAAACAACTAAACAATATTGCTCAATGGTGCAAAGACACAGGATCTTCCATCAATCCACAGAAAGCCCAAACGTTGCTGTGCACCCTCAACAACAGAACCGCGAGCAAATCACCACCACCTGTGTCATTTGACAGGATTCAGATCGAGAAAACTGAATGCCTACGCTACCTAGGAATACACTTCGACAGGATGCTGATCTTCAGACAAAATACGGAAAATACTGTTCTCAAATGCAAAAAGGGCCTAGCAATGGCAACCAAAGGTGTTTAACAACGCCACCTCTTCCTGCTATACCAATCACTCGTCCTCAGTATGATTGACTACGGACTTGGGCTAACAACACCATCTCAAAGCAACCTCCTAAAATTAGAAAGAGTTCAAAATGAAGCTATGAGGCTGATCCTTGGAACAACAAAAGGCACGCCCACAGAAACCATGCGATACCTGCTTGACCTGCCTTCAATGCAGGCCAGAAACAAGTTAGAACAGGTCAAGACCTACATCAAAGCATTAGAAAACCCTCAAAACCCACTGCATGACGCAGTCAACGAACCAAAAGGCAGCCGTCTAAGACGAGGAAGATCATGGATGGGGCAAGCAGAAGACACAATCCAGCTAGTATGCCGACTACAAGACCTGAAAGAAACAAAATAATGGGAGAAAAACCCCGAAAACCTCAACCATCTATTCAACACAGCCATTTCACCCACTCTAGGAAGACATTGTCGGGAATGGCCAGAGGGCAAAACTGATGTGGCAGTGAAGCTACTCATAGAAAAAAACAGCAAAGAAGAGGACATCATCATAATATTATACACAGATGGCTCAGTCACCAAAGACCAATCCCTTTGGGGAATCACTGCGAAACAAAATGGAAAAAACAATTAGGGAAGAGAATGCTGCCAACAAAGTCACAACCTCCAGCCTAACGATGGAAGTTGAAGCTGTGACACATGCCCTCCAGTGGCTATCGTCCATCCATACGCCCGGAAACCAACATGCCATGATTCTAACCGACTCAATGAACCTCATACAGAAAACTGAAAACGGAATGGGAAGCCCAGAGTGGCATAAGGCAGTGCGCAACTTTCAGATTAAAAAACTCACATGGTCATACTGCCCGGGACATGCAGGTGTTAAGGGAAATGAGCGAGCTGACAGACTTGTTGGTAACGCAACACCAACGAGCGGCCTACATCTAGGAAAATCGGAAATCCTCAGAAAAGTCAAAAATTATCAAAAAGAACAGGCACATGGCCATCACACCATCGATCGCCTCAAAGAAATAAAAGCAGAGAGAGGGAGTGGCCGCAAGTCTAACATGAAAGGTAGAGCACGATGCTTTGCAAATCAAACAAATATCGGCATCATTTCCAAACCAACATTGCGCAAATTTCTTCAAAACGGAACAGACTCTCTTTGGGCTTTTCCAAATACAATAGACTGAGCAACACACTAGACGCCACGTTCTTGGCATCAGAGATCTTTTCCCATCCCTCTTGCGGCCAATCAGTGGCAACCTTTGTGCGTGTGTGTATGTGTGTGTTTGTGTGTATGTGTGGGTCTGTGTTTTTGAGTGCGTTTGTGCATGCGCGAGAGTGTAAGTGTACACAAGTGTCAGGAGAGTTCTGTGCACGTGCGTGCGTGTGTGTGTGTGTGTGTGTGTGTGTGTGTGTGTGTGTGTGTGTGTGTGTGTGTGAGGGGGAGGTGGGGGTGCGGGAAGGAGGGGGGTAGAGGATGAGGAATGTGAGTGTATGCATGCCTACACTGTGGGAGCAACAGGATATTGGAGCGGGTGTGTATCTTTGTATATATGTGTGTGGAGTTGGGGGTGGGGGATATGGGCGTATGTGTGTGTGCTTGTACAAGTAAGTGTTCATGTGTGTGTGTGTGTGTGTGTGTGTGTGTGTGTGTGTGTGTGTGTGTGTGTGTGTGTGTGTGTGTGTGTGCCGTGGAAGCTGCGATACGTAGCCGAGAAATGAGTGCGTGGAGGAGGGGGGTTGAGGAGGTGCAGGGTAAAAATATTTCAAACGGAAAGTATAGAGGAAATGACAGTACATTTTTTAACGGTTCTGTGTGCGTGTGTGTGTGTTTGATGCCAAACATTCAATTAACCAAGCGACACATACTATAGTTTTCTGACGAGGAAGGGACATTCAGGGATATTTGTAATATTCTTCGGTTTCATCTCTGAAACCAATTTCTGTCATTCATAAACATCATCTGGATTTATGTTGCGACTGATTGTTTGAATTATTGACGAAACCGTATTTGCCTTGTACCAATCATTGTACAAAATCTGTCTCTGTATTTCTACAATGCCAGATAAAAAGAACTTGCTATCCTTCACTTTCCTGATTAACTTGACATTTCAATAGTTGACTTCTTTCATTCCCTTTGTTTACAAATGGTAGTACAATTTTTCTCTGTGTGTGTGTGCGTGTGTGTGTGTGTGTGTGTGTGTGTGTGTGTGTGTGTTGGGGCTCATGTACGTTTATGTGTATTTGACTGTGCGTTCATATCTGTGAAACTGCATGTTTGGTGCATATCTGTTATGCATGTGTGGGTGTATGTGTGAATATGTGTTTTCATGTTTTACATTTATTTGCTTATTTATCATCATTGCTGTCTTATTTATTTATCTATTTATTTATTTCTTTATTACTACTACTACTACTACTACTACTACTACTACTACTACCCCTTTTTATATATATTATAATTATTTGTTATTTATTTATTTATCTATTAATTTATTTACTTATTTATGTACGCTTATCTATTATTTATTCACCTTTTTTTCAAGGCCTGACTAAGCGCGTTGGGTTACGCTGCTGGTCAGGCATCTGCTTGGCAGATATGGCGTAGCGTATATGGATTTGTCCGAACGCAGTGACGCCTCCTTGAGCTACTGAAACTGAAAATGAAACCATTCTCTCCCACCCATACCCTTCTCTCTCTCGCTGTCTGTGGAGAGTGCATGCAAAGGGCGGCAGACATGGTGTGCTCTTCCTGTAGCCTTCTGCGGCAACGCCTGTCCCTTCCGCCGGTCAAGCGGCCAGTGTCCGTGAAGTCTGTCAGCATGCCACATGACGGACTTCAGTGTGTGGAGAAGCAGACTCCGGTGTTTTCATCTGTCGGCAGGCAGGACGCGCCCAGCATTCAGGTCACAGGTCAACCACAGTGACTGTCAGTGGTCCGTGTCGCTGCTTTCCTTCCCTTACCAACAACATTCAACAGTTCCTTACAATTCACTTCTTCCATATTGTTTAGCGACAAATAGTCTTGCTTCAGTGAATATCAATAAAGCATCTCACATGTCTTCAGCACTACCGCTTACTAACCCGGTTAGAGGTGTGACAGTGCTATGTCTCAACCTGCCGTGCAATGGCTGTTCGTATCAAACACGGAACACCCGTGCACAGTCAGGCGACTGCAACGTTCTGCGACGCACATTTTTGTCCATTGTTGTCGAATAGAACCAAGGCCCGTTTCCTCACATGAAAGTGAAAAAAACACCAAGCACATCGAATGCCATCAGTCCACTGTTCACAGAAGATGGAACTTGGTACACCACGACAAAACTTCCAGGACACAGCACGACAGAATATTCAGAACACAGCAGACCGCACGGTGAAGAGAAGAAAGAAAATGTGTGTGTGATCTGCCAGTTATTAACTCAGAACTGAATACTGTCAGTGTGTTGTGTGATTAAATCAACGAACTGTGTACACAGACGACAGTTGTGTCTGTCCAGTATAGCTTCAGACATCACTGACGACATCACCACCCTGATCAGAGAGAAGCCACACGCAGGCTGTCAGAGTTCGCGTGAAGAGGTGAAGAAAACAAACTCAAAACTGGATCGCCTGGATGGGTTTTCCCGTAGAGATAACTACGTTCATTTTGGTTCTCCGCACATTAGCACGTAAAAAGACCACGGTCGATGTGTGTGGAAGCTGTCGTGGAAAACCGAATGGTGTCAAAGGACCCAAGACAGACTGATCAAGACAGCATCAGAGCCCACAGAACTGGATGTGGTGACCCATAACACATCGTCAGGAAATTCAGAAACTCGGGAGATAAAGTAAAACACCTCAAGAACAGAAAGAATGGAGCCCAAATGGGATCCAAATTGTGTAGTTGGCCATTGACTAGGCCCGACGGCAAGCATCCATGGTAGCACAAAGCTAAACGCGACTGAATGTCTGCGTGTCTTGTGGAGAGGTGATAACGATCGCACAGAAAGGCGATCAGAAACTGTCTGGATGGCGACGATGGGGGAAGACGGACCAGACACAGGCAGCAGACACTTGAAGCGACAACCACCACAGCCACAAAAGTACTACCACAGCTTTCTGTTAGCATGAGTGTGTGTGTGTGTGTGTGTGTGTGTGTGTGTGTGTGTGTGTGTGTGTGTGTGTGTGCGTGTGTGTGTGTGTGTGGGTGTGTGTGTGTGTGTGCAAGGAAGGAAGGAGGTATCAAGGATGTGGGTGTGTGTTTTATGTACGTGTGTTTGTTCAGTTGTTCAAACTTTGATCTTTGTTTTTGAATACCCTCCCCATCTCCCGAACAGCCACTATCACAACCCCCCCACCCCACCCCACCCCCACCCACCCCAAAAAACAAAACAAAACAAAACAAATAATAATAAATGAAATAGAATATGATAAAATAAAAGCAAAAATAAACGAAATACAATACAATAATAAACATAACTGAACAACCTCCTCTCTCTCTCTCTCTCTCTCTCTCTCTCTCTCTCTCTCTCTCTCGTCCATGTGCATGTGTTGTAGCCAATTTGGAAGTAATGAAACATCAGTGTTCATTTTATATGCTTTCCTGCCGAGATATAATTGTCCTCCACAACCCCACAAAAAATGAGATCAATATGTCGCCCACTCCATGTCCCTGACAGACAGTTGGCCGTGACGACGGAGGTGAGGCTGTTAACATGCCCTCATGTTGATGTAGCTACATGTTAATATGCCCTCATGTTGATGTAGCTACATGTTAACATGCCCTCATGTTGATGTAGCTACATGTTAATATGCCCTCATGTTGATGGAGCTACATGTTAATATGCCCTCATGTTGATGTAGATACATGTTAACATGCCCTCATGTTGATGTAGCTACATGTTAATATGCCCTCATGTTGATGGAGCTACATGTTAACATGCCCTCATGTTGTTTGAACTAGATGTTAACATGCCCTCGTGTTGATGTAGATACATGTTAACATGCCCTCATGTTGATGGAGCTACATGTTAACATGCCCTCACGTTTCTGTAGCTACATGTTAACATGCACTATGGTTGATGGAGCTACATGTTAACATGCCCTCATGTTGATGGAGCTACATGGTAACATGCCCTCATGTTGATGGAGCTACATGTTAACATGCCCTCGTGTTGATGTAGCTACATGTTAACATGCCCTCATGTTGATGGAGCTACATGTTAACATGCCCTCATGTTGATGTAGCTACATGTTAACATGCCCTCATGTTGATGGAGCTACATGTTAACATGCCCTCACGTTGATGGAGCTACATGTTAACATGCCCTATGGTTGATGGAGCTACATTTTAATATGCCCTGTGGTTGATAGAGCTACATGTTAATATGCCCTCACGTTGATGGAGCTACATGTTAACATGCCCTGTGGTTGATGGAGCTACATGTTAACATGCCCTCACGTTGATGGAGCTACATGTTACCATGTCCTCATGTTGATGGAGATACATGTTAACTTGCCCTGTGGTTGATGGAACTACATGTTACCATGTCCTCATGTTAATGGAGCTACATGTTAACTTGCCCTATGGTTGATGGAATTACATGTTACCATGTCCTCATGTTGATGGAGCTACAGGCGGGGCTGAGTACCGGCTGCACCCCACTGCTCTCCAGACAACAGCTTGGCTGGCAGAGTAACGTCAGTCTGTGATGGGGCAGACCCTTAATTGACGTTATTGACAGTGACGGCCCGGGCTTTCTGATTGGCCTGTGAGCTGATCCTGAACATCTGCTCCGTCCGCCTCTGTCTGCCTGTCTGTCTGATGTCTGTATGATTGTCTGTGTGATTGTCTCACTATCTGTCTGTCTGTGCGCCTATTTGTCTGCCCTTTTACCCGCCCGCCCCTCCCCCTCCCTCTCTCTCTGTCTCTCCATATATATATATATATACTACAATGGATGAAGTACAGTGAATACTTCAAACCCGTACACAATATTTTCTTTTTGACTCACTTGAGTAAACAAAGTGAGCCTATGTTTTAACCCGGTGTTCGGTTGTCTGTGTGTGTGTGTGTGTGTGTGTGTGTGTCCGTGGTAAACTTTAACATTGACATTTTCTCGGCAAATACTTTGTCAGTTCACACCAAATTAGGCATAAAAATAGGAAAAATTCAGTTATTTTCAGTCATCTTGTTTAAAACAATATTGCACCTCTGGGATGGGCACAAAATTTTTTTTAAAAAAGAATCCAAATTATATGCAAACTGCATTTACTGTTATATTTATATTTTTTGTATTCTCTAAACTTGGCACTTTGATCTGATATTCTGACACAACAACAAGAGCAGTCATTATTATCATTTTTTGTTGAAACAGGAACTTCTTTTGCTAAGCATGGAAGTTTTATTTATTTTGCAAACGTTTTGGTGCAGATAGTAAAAAAGGGAAATTAATCTGTAATTAATGCTAGGGGACTTGATTTGCTTTAAACTGATCTTTCTTATCTTAAACATTACATTTTGAAATTATACTCAATACATAAAAAGCTTGTGTGTTTTACTCTCAGTGTACAGGGCTTTCACTATGTTCATTCGCCCAAGTGGTCTTTTTCGGAAAATACTAAAATCAATACGACGAGTTGGACTTTACAGATCTATTGGCTGAGCCCTGAAGGTCATGGGCAAAAATCAATTGCGTTCACATATTTATACACATTCAAAGCGCGTGCTCATATTCTTCGCGAACGCGAACGACGCCATTTTGTTTCAAGTAATTGACCTGCCCGTTCAATCCTATATTCAATGGACAATACACGATAACATGTGATGGAAAGTTGGAGAAGGAGACTGTTAAATATTTATTCAGAGAAAGATTTGTGAACGCCTCATCACTTACTGGATTATGCCCCAAACTGCTATAAAAATATCTACAGAATCAGTCGGAATTCACGGTTAAAAATTGTAAACCATGCGAGTTAATACCCTTGAATTGATCACGATGAAACGAAAAAAATTCCAGTCTTGACTTTTCTCAAAATGAAGTCCTTTTCACTTCTTACGACGTTTAGAAGTACTTTTACTTGGCTCTACATGTTATTAGTTTAACAAAATAGTCAATTTTCATATCAACTTTAAAACTATGAAACTAGAATGAACATAAAAGAGAAATTGAATCGACCGTGTCGTACTACATTCCCGGCGGGTGTAACTAAACTTGTACATCTATCTAGATCTAGAGAAAACGGCTAAATGTTGCAGTGTGATTGCGGCGATAGCCAGGTCTCCTTTACCGCGGGCTAAAAAAGATTTTTTTTTTTATTGCCCTTAAAGATTTTTTGAATGCCCAAGATACACCAGAATAATATGATTTAAACAGCGTTCTCACTGCGAATACTACAATTGATTTATCGCCCTTTAAAAAGGTATGTTCAAATATTAATGTGACCAAGCGCGCTATGCTTGCTCCAACACTATTCACGCACAAGCCACAGCAGACGACAGTTTTCCCTCATAACCCGCGCACAGAATGTGTGACGTCACTCCGCTTACATCATTTTGTCCTCCTCGCCAGACACCTGCTCACAGCTCGCCCAATGTCGCATCCCGGTACGTCATTGGCTGAGAGCAAACTTGTGTTTCTGTTCCACAGTATTTAATTAATAGCTCTTTTGTTAGATCAGTAAACTACTAGTATTATATACTGGCAGAATCGTCTTAACTCCATCTTTAAATCTATTCCATTTATGTTTGCCTACGTGAAACTGATTTAACGCAGTTTGTAATTTTCAGCGACGAGCTCGTTAAAACTGACCCTGTTCAGGTGACTTAAATTAAGATTATAAATTCATCTTAAATAATCAACACTTCATTTTACACTCATTATAAAGTAGGCGTTGAGCTCTTTCTTTTGCAACTTATCCGATGCAAATCGGTTCAGTAATCATCTAGAAATCTGTCACTGAACACCTTGTAACAAGCACAGTTCTCATCCGATTTCTTCAGATTAGTGACGATTTGGTTTGCAGCCCACGTGATTGTCTTTGTAGTTCGCCTAATTTGTATAAATTGGCCGAGCGGGGGATGAGTGGTCACTTCCACACCCGAGCCAGCCGCGGCCAGCACCTGTTCCCTTTGTCTCTTGCTGTGTAGTGGTCAGTGTCATTCCCACAACAGCATCTCGCTACGTATGGCTGTAAGTACTATTGTGTAGAACGTGTTGACTTGTGAAAGGTATTCTTCGACACAGTACTTGTGTTCATATAAGTATGTTCAGTTGTTGCTTTGTTCAGTTAATTCTTTGTTTAGTTATGGCTTTGACATGTTAGGCACAGCTCGGCTATGATTGATCTAGAAAATCGCCATGTCGTCATATGTTCGTAGAAGTATTCCATTTGATTCTTTTTACGTCAGTCAATGACGTCTCGGGACACAAGATAGTCTGTTCCAGAATGTTCTAGGGGATGACTCATTCTCTCTCATCTGCTGTCACTGAAGGTTAGGTTACTTATCCCCGCTTCAGCGGAGACGATTTAAATGTTGAGCGCAAGCTTAGCTATGCTCATATTTGGCTTCGATGCAACGGATAACTTGTGTAAGTTCATTCACCACTTAATGGTTAAGCCATGATGGTGCTTCACTAACTCTCTGGTCTATCAGGTTGCCAGTATTATGTCTAAGCCACTGATTCTCCATCTTGTTTACTATTCAGGTATTATCTTACATGCTGATCTCGGTTGTACTGCTACAGTGTGCTCAGTACTCTAAGATGTGTGTAGTATTCTGTTGAGGTGATTACAAGATAGTGTTTGATTAATATCAGTTATTGGTTAAAACCACCTGATATGCATCAGTCTGTTAATTGTAAGTTAGTTATCATGCTCTCTCCTATACGGCTTATTCCCGTATAGTGCTACATGATAAACTGCTTCATTTGAGTCACTTTGACACAGTATGAGCTTTTTGAGTCCAGACCAAGTAATAGTCTTTCCAGCTCAGTTATCATGCTTTCTCCTATACGACATACTCCGGTATAGTGCCACATGATGATTGATTCATTTGAGTCGCTTTAAATTTAATACAGCTGAAATAGTTTTCCATGGATTAGGTTGTTTGGTTACTTTACTAATTAAGTATAACCCTAGCCCTTTAGTTGCATGGTCTTGGGGACCAGGTGAAGAATAACAGACATGTTGCTTTTATGAGTTTACTGTGTATGTGTACTTGATAGTGAGTATATTTTATAAATTATATGTTAAATATTTTATGTACTAAGTTTGGGGTTTGATTTCCCATTTGGAGTTGATAGGATGAGTTTGTTGTATTTTGATAATTATGTTGTTATTATTTACTATAAGGTATGTTAGTATCAATGGTACTTGACTAAGGGAGTTGCATATAGTTGTTTTGGGCAAATACCAAACCCAGAGGTAGGCACAGCACTGTGTATGCTCCATGCTACCCACATCCATGAATGACTGACTTCCCACTTATGGTGCTTCCAGTGTTCATGTATTGTAGAATATGGTTTTTGTGTTTCGGTTTGGTTTTGTTTCCCTCCTTTATACTTTGTTGATGCGGGTACTCTACCAGTCTTGGTCTTTGCCTCATGTATGCTCATTGTTATACGTACATGCAATGTTGACATTGTATTTATGGCTTTTATTTGTTTGTGTCTTGCAGGCACTGTTTTCCTGTATGTAATAGCTGTAGTAAATAAACAACTGAAAGGGCGTCCGCTTTCATATGCTCCTGCCTGCACGAGAACCTGCAACCTTTTACTACTCTTAATTCCTCATTCCACTCCAACCATACCCTTACCCCTATCTCCACTCCACTCCAACCCTACCCTTACCCCGAGTCCATCACATAATTGGCGCTGCGAGCAGGGTTCCTTAAGGAGCAGAAAGTTACCATCCATACAACAACAGGAAAACAGTGCAGCTGAATACAGCAAACTGAGCAATGGCAAACGAAGCACACGCCATCACCCTCCGCCCTCACAAGCTGCCCAAGTTCTCTGGGGAGGAAGGGACATTAGATGTCGAGGACTTCATCCGCGAGGTAAGGCTGGCCCTCGAACTCCAGCCCTTACCAGACTCAGTAGCAGCGGGGTGGCTCCTCGCTTCGCTGGAAGGCCGGGCCCGACAGGAAATCGTCAGACTGCCAACTGCTGACGTAAACTCGCCAGACAAAATTTTAGAGTTGATCAAGGAAAACTGGGGGTAGCAGCGCGATGGCCCCACACTGGCAGCTGCCTTTTATAAACGCCAACAGGGCATGGGGGAAACAGTGGGGGAGTATGCCTCTCAACTAAGGACCCTTTGGATGAAAGCCAACCACGCACAGGCCCACGTACTGCCACCAGAAGTGCTCTGTCCAACTTTTGCCAATGGCCTTCATCCAGCTGCTTTACGTTGCGACATAAAGCGGATCCTCAGGGAACACCCAGGCACCACCTTTGAAGAAGCCAAAAGGGAGGCCCAGAGGTGGATGAGAGAGGACAACCCAGACCCATTAGACCAGTTTGCGGTGGCAAGGATCGCTCGACTGGAGGCTCGAATTGAGGCCCTCACCACTGCACGGGCATCTGCACCGGCACCGGCACCGGCACCTACACCTGCACCTGCTGGCCAGAGAGAAGTCGTGTGGGCCCCACCAAGACTGCCACAGCCATCTCAGCACATGCGCCGGGATCAACAACCCCTGCGACAAGGACAACCACTCAAGCAAGAAGCAAGAGATGGAGGGAGATCACGACCACGCTGTCTGTGGTGTAGTCGTTTTGGCCACACTGAGCAACAGTGCCGCACCAAGCAGCGGTACATGCAGCAACGGGGAGGCAAGCCAGGACAACGACAGGGAAACTTCTAACCCCCGTTGCCATCAGTAGGCAGGCAACGGGGGGCGGGAACACACTGATTGGCCAGTGCCCCACAGCAGACATCACTCTCAACAACCAAGTGGTGTCTGCACTGATCGACACAGGAAGCGAGGTGACCACAGTGACTGAGACATGGGCAGCGAAACATCTCAGTCATTTGAAACTACAGGACTGCCACATCACAGTCAGGGCTGTCAACGGCGCAGAGGTACCATACACCGGCATCTACGTCGTCGACATCCAGCTGTTCGACCAACACTGCCCCAACGTTCCAGTCCTTGTTGTCAAGGAGCCCACAGATCCAGCCATGCAGCAACGCAAAATGCACCTGCCTGTACTGCTGGGCATGAATGTCCTGGGTCCATGTCTATCGAAAGCCCAGGGCCTTCCTCCCTACCTCCAGACCACTATCCGTGAGATTCATCTTGACAACGTCTCCACAAGAGGAATGGCACGGACACATCAGAAATGCTGCATCCCTGCAAACTCTATGGCGACAGTGCGTGTGACTGGGAATGAAACTGCTAACCACCTCTTTGCTTCTCCACTGGCCCAACCACTCCCAGGAGGGCTTCTCCTGGTGCCAACACTCATTGCTGCTGACAAAGCTTCCCGGTATGTTCGTCTGGCCAACCTTTCACAGGAAGACAAATTCCTGCCAGCACGCACTCCTGTGGCAACCCTCCATGCTGTTGTTGCAGTTGAGAGCCCAGACAACATCCAGGTCACAGCACATGCCAATGAACTTGTTGTCTCCCTCCAAACCAATGCTTGCCCACCTACCCCTCCCCCTCCCCAATCTACTCCTTTCCCCTCTTTCGATGGCACCGCTACCCAGCAACAACAACTCCAGGAACTGCTGTCTAGGCATGCAACTTGCTTCTCCACGGGTGAGAATGATCTGGGTTATACAGATGCAGTCTATCATCGCATCCGAACGACAGACCCCACACCAGTGGCCCAACCATATCGTCGAATACCTCCACACCAGTTCCAGGAAGTACAGGACCACATCAAGGGGCTCTTAGCAAAGGATGTCATTGTAGAGAGCTACAGCCCCTATGCAGCCCCAGTCGTCGTGGTCCGGAAGAAGGATGGCAGTCTTCGCCTGTGCGTAGACTACAGACGCCTCAACTCCAAGACAGTAGGCGACGCCACTTTTGTAGCCGTGTACCGAGTGGTTACTGAAGGGTACAGCACAAAAGACTTAACTAAATGATTGATTAAATGATAGACAAGATCCCACGCACAGGCCAGGAACATATAGAGGCCAGTCACAAATGGGTTTTCTATTGTTTTATTTACATAAAAAGAGAAGACCTAAGAGAAGAAGACAACTAGGAGAAGACAATGAGAAGATAAAAAGAGAAGAAGACTAGAAGAGAACTAGTCTAAGAGAAGATAAAAAGAGAAGAAGACTAGAAGAGAACTAGTCTAAGAGAAGATAAAAAGAGAAGAAGACTGTGCAGCCATACGTAGCGAGATGCTGTTGTGGGAACGACGCTGACCACTTCCACACCCGAGCCAGCCGCGGCCAGCACCTGTTCCCTTTGTCTCTTGCTGTGTAGTGGTCAGCGTCGTTCCCACAACAGCATCTCGCTACGTATGGCTGCACAGTCTTCTTCTCTTTTTATCTTCTCTTAGACTAGTTCTCTTCTAGTCTTCTTCTCTTTTTATCTTCTCATTGTCTTCTCCTAGTTGTCTTCTTCTCTTAGGTCTTCTCTTTTTATGTAAATAAAACAATAGAAAACCCATTTGTGACTGGCCTCTATATGTTCCTGGCCTGTGCGTGGGATCTTGTCTATCATTTAATCAATCATTTAGTTAAGTCTTTTGTGCTGTACCCTTCAGTAACCACTCGGTACACGGCTACATTAAATTTTAGAACGTCAGTACGATAGTGTAATGGGTAAGACAGTTTCTTTTCACCCGAACACGCGGGGTTCCAATCTGGTTAGGACTTCTTCTTCTTCTTTTTTTTAACCCGAAGCTTTATAATAACAAATACAGAACACATTTTAACGATTAGATTTTTTTTAAGTGTATCACAAGTGAGTCTTGAAGGCCTTGCCTCTCTTGTTTCTTTTTGTGTTCCTTTTTTTTTTGTTTCGCTGTGTGTTTGTTTTTTGTTGTTGTTTTTAGCATCATAAGCATCACGTCAGGTCATAGTATGCACAGCAAGAATCAATGAGAACAGTAGACGATAAGAGAATGTTGACTGAAGAGTCCCGTTGATTAGCATGGGTTATTGGCGACCAAACATTTGACCTAAACATTGGTGATGCTGGCATACTTGTAATATCCAATCCCGTTTACGCGCAAATATGTGAAGCATTTTAATGTCACAAAAACCCAAAAGACACCAATCGTCGGAAACATACGGCAGCGCTGGCTTCATGTATGTATCGAACAGTTAGAAATAACACACTTTTATTTCCCACAATCTCTATTGTCTTCGCGAACACTATTGCCCCGCCGTTAACTTTTTTGTTTTGCTTTTGTTTTGAGTCTTCAAGCGCAGTTTCAAAACATGCATGTGTGGTTAATGGAAATTTCAAAACGCTTTTTTTATGTGATCCGGTTGATAAAAAAACACAATTTTTCAATCTTTAGAAAGAAAACGACATTATCTATTTTATGCATATATATATATATATATATATATATATATATATATATATATATATATATATATATACGCACATACATGCACACATATTTTTGAGGTAGTCTTTGAAGGAACAAAGTGGCTGGTACAAGCATTTCTTGAGGACTGTTTAAGCTCATGTGGCGTCGTGGCTTTGGGGCTGTGGTGTGGCAGGAGAAGGCTGCTTTGTTTCCTTTGATCCCAGCCCCCAAACGCAAAGGGTCAAAGAAAAATATTAAAGTCATAATTCATTCGAAATCCAGTCGTTGTTGTTTCGGGGTTTTTTTGTTCTTTTTTTCTCTGTGTGTGTGTGTGTGTGTGTGTGTGTGTGTGTGTGTGCTTGCGTGCGTACGTGCGTGCGTGCGCCAGAGCGAGTGTGTGTGTGTGTGTGTGTGTGTGTGTGTGTGTTTAATGCTTGTGTAAGGTTGTTAGAAGAATATTATGAAAATCAGTCCATGCCTAGGTATGGGGGATTGCTCTTTTTTTTACCTGAAAAAAGTGACCTCAACTGACCAGCCCAATGCGCACGGCGAGAAACAACTGTGGCGTGTTGTGCATGCTGACGTCTCCTGTGGAAAAACAACTGTGGCGTGTTGTGCATGCTGACGTCTCCTGTGGAGAAACAACTGTGGCGTGTTGTGCATGCTGACGTCTCCTGTGGAAAAACAACTGTGGCGTGTTGTGCATGCTGACGTCTCCTGTGGAGAAACAACTGTGGCGTGTTGTGCATGCTGACGTCTCCTGTGGAGAAACAAATATGGCGTGTTGTGCATGCTGACGTCTCCTGTGGAGAAACAACTGTGCATGCTGACGTCTCCTGTGGAGAAACAACTGTGCATGCTGACGTCTCCTGTGGAGAAACAACTGTGCATGCTGACGTCTCCTGTGGAGAAACAACTGTGCATGCTGACGTCTCCTGTGGAGAAACAACTGTGCATGCTGACCTCTCCTGTGGGGAAACAAGAACAGACGTTAGAATATTTAACTCACCTACATCCCTACCTCACTCACTGCAACTCATTTTCTTTTCAAGGTTCATTGCTACATGGAAACATTGTTTACATATCTTTCCTTTCCTCATGGAAAACAAAGCCATCAGGATCCGTGTTTATTACTGACTCTATTACAACATCATCAACTTTTTCGAAATCATTTGTGAAGATTTGAAGCCTAGCAGAAGCGTGTGAATTCAAACAAATATCATTTGCACACAATAGCAATAAACAGTTCTTGTAGTAACAGTGGAACAACAGAAAAAAAAGAAAAAAAACTATTCTCTACGGGGCAAAAACAATATTAAGTATTGAACTGTAGTGGAAATCGAAACCCAGAAAAGGTCAGAGATGTTTTATTCCAAAGTAACATTCAAAACGCCTGCTATATTCTTTTTCCTATCTGGAGAGACAGACAGACAGACAGACAGAGACACAGAGATAGAGAGAGACAGAGGGACAGAGAGAGAGAGAGACGGAAAGAGTCAGAGACAGAGACAGAGAGACAGAGATATCTTTTTTCTCTCTCTCTCTCTGGGGAGAAAGAGACAGACAGAGACAGAGAGAGAGACAGACAGAAACTCTGTTCTCCAATTTTACCAAAGACCGGGTACAGATGGTCATTGATTTCACGAACTGGCTGTGCAGAAGTGCGGAAGGCAGTGATAAGGGGTGGGGTGAAGGAGACACCTCGGACTGGAGAGGTGAGGCTGTGGAGACACTGGCGGGTCTAGATGTCTCTGTCCGATTATCACTCCAATAAGTACAGCAGTGAGATGGCACTAGTGATTACTGGGCTGCAGACAGAATGGCCTCATTCCAAGCTCTTCGCTGTTGCTTTGGAGGTTAGTTGAGAGACAGAAACGGCGTGCACACGTACGAAGAATTGAAACAAAGATAATACATGAAAAGAAACGAAGACACTGTGGAGAAAAAAAAATCGCTTAGAAAGATAAATACATATCAGGTTCACACACAAAATTGTTGACCTACATTTTTCTCAGATGAAATTTATTTCACAACTTTCTGATTCATGCGCATTATTCCCAGATTTTTTTTTATATGAAGCTTGTTTGTTTGTTTGTTGTCGTTGTTTTCACAATGATATCGTTATATCGTTTTATTTCTAACACATTTTTTTAAACATTGAATATTGTTTGTAACGCAATGATTCTGTCATTACTGATATTCCCTTCAAGTCTCTTGTATTTCTGTTTTTGCCACACAGCCTTTTATGCATTTTGAACAACTAATGTGGTTTAGAACTATGACTGGAACTGACATTTTTCCTGGCAGTCTGAATTTTCCATCCAGCCGGCGCGTTACCGTGAATACTCTTTTCAACCCTTTTCTATATCACTGCCCACTTTGAAACTCCACTTCCATGATACAGGCTCAACTGCCAGCTCTTGACTTTCAATCAAGCCCACTTTTATGCGAAGCATTCAAAATTAATTGCAAACATATTCCCAACACCCCACGCCCCCCTCCCTCCCCAAGGAATTGTTTTGCGAATTGGTCATCATCAGTCAAACGAGTCTATGTCCGTGCACGTTTGCAATGTTGCAGGTGTGTCTTCATGATACTGGATATATATATATATATATATATATATATATATATATATATATATATAGAGAGAGAGAGAGAGAGAGAGAGAGAGAGAGAGAGATACTCAATACTTGGTATTTCATTTTGACTGTTTCGCTCCGTGTTTTTTTTGTTGTTGTTTTTTAAGCACGTAGAAAGGATGAAAGATTCGGGAGTGTCAGCGATTTAAATAATGTTGTCCTTCCCAGTGGGGGTAATTCGTAACTTTTATAAATATTCATGATAAAACATACGATTTGCTATTTTGTGTGAAGACTTTATCAACCCATGACATTTTTAGAGACTGTGTGTAACTTTTGATATGTTGTATTCCTATTCCGCTCTTCTGGATATCTTGTACTGAGCGTTTCCTTTTAATTTTGTCTGTTTTGTTATCCCATACAAATCTGTAGCACATCTTTTGCAGTTGTATAACTTGAGAATCTGGAGGGTTAAGAAGCATAACCCATAGATGAACTAACTTTGACAATATTAAAGATTTGAGTACTTCCTAGTGGAATTATGTTTGTTTTGGACCAGATTTGGAATAAAGTTCGGATTTCTATTAATTTGTCAGTCATGTTTATTTCTGTCATATTCTTTACACCCATTGTGAACCAAAGCCCCAGTATTTTAAATTGTTTAGGATTCCATTCTGGTATGCATTAAGTAGTGTTTTTTTCTTTGCTATATCACACATTATTTGTTTTTTTCATAATTCACCTTTAATCCTGATATATCATGTGTTTTAAGAGTTTGAAATAGTCTTTCGTATGATTTCCTATCTCCTTCACATTTATAACTTAGCACCGATACAACCTAACCACCACTACCTCCACCCCCCCCCCACCCCCCCAAAAAAAAAGAAAAAAAAAAGTGACGAAGACGGACTCATCTGTAGCCTGCCTGGTTCAATATACACAGGATACGACATGCTGACGCCGGATCACAGGGTCTCTGTCTCTTGCTCACTTGCTCTGTCCCCACAAAATATTATTCTCCAAACCTAAAAAAAAAAAAAAAAAAAGGCAAGTGAATACGGGAAAAAAGCAAAATCAACCAACAAAAACAAGCACAGAGAGAGAGAGACAGAGAGAGAACAAAAAGACCCACACGAGCTCTGGGGCTGAATCCAGAATCCTTTACATATTTGGCAGGCTACTGGTGCTACCAGCTGTCAGTCGATCGTGGATCATGGATACAGGAAACAGGCAGTAACAAATTGAGCTTTTCTCTTTCTTACCGTCAGTCTTTCTGTCTGCATGTGTCCCTGCCTTTCCTTTCTTTTTCTTCCTTTCTTTCTCCCTTTCATTCTTTCTTTCTTCCTTTCTTCGATCCATTCATTTTTTGCTTTTTTTTTTTTTCTCCGTTCTATCTTTTTTCGTTTGTGTGTAGTGTGTTTGTTTGGCTTGTTTGTTTTCCTGTGGTCCTTTGCCACTTGTGTTTTCTTGTTTTATTGCTTACTTGCTTCTGTTTGTATGATTTTTGTCTTTGTTTCCGTTCCCTTAGTTTTCCTTCCCTCATTCATTTTCTTTTCTTTTCTCTGTATGTTTGCCCTTTCTATCTTCATTTCTTTGTTTATCTGTCTGTTCATTTGTTTTGTTTCTTTGTTATGTTGTTTGTTTGCTTACATTTGTTGGTTTAATACTTTATTTCTTTATTTGTTTGCGTCATTTCTTCCCTGTTTCTTAGATTGCGAAGGGTTTCTCAGATTACCTTTGTGTTGAGAATGAGTCGAAATAAGTTTTGCTTCTTAGTTTTGATTCTGTTTGTTTTCTTGTTTGGCTGCTTGCCAGACAGTTTACTTTGTCCTTCCCCATTTTTTGTTCCTTATTGGACACGGTCCCCATTGCTAATGGATGCTGGGAACACTTCTCGCAGCAGCTTATTCTCCGCTGCCTCCACTCCATGTCCTGTGGGGCCACTTTCTCCCTCCCCTTCCCTCTTCCCCCTCATCTGTACTTCCCCACCTCACCATCACCCCTTTCTCCCTTCCCTTCCCCTCATCTGTACCCCCCCCCCCCCCACCATCATCACCACCACCCCAACCTCCCACCCACCACACAAACACAAGCCCCACACAATCATGAGTGCAAACGAGGAAAGAATTGTTTGTACGGATCTTCAGCTGGGAGAACTGATAAAATCCCAAAGATGTGGTTCCATCTAACCTTTACGATCTCTCCTCAACCCTGCAGGCGTGTTTAGCGAGGAGCACGTGTCAGGAAGCTGCGCTATCACCTTTCCCACAGCCTGCTGTCTTTATTCCTGCTTCTTTTACCGTCCTTGGCTTTGTTTCATGTCCTCTCTCTTTCTCTATCGCTGTGTGTGTGTGTGTGTGTGAGTGTGTGTGCGCGCGCGCGTATGTGCATACGTACGTGATAATATAACAACCGTTCTTTCCATTATGTTGTTTTTGTTGGTGGAATATTACAGTTCTCATCCATCGTTTTTACCGTTTTATCTTATTTCATTTTTAAAATCTTATTTTCATGTTTTGTATTGTTATCTGGACAAATTGTGCCTAATCCTTTACCCATTAAAGACTCAGTCAGTATTCCTCCTCCACCTCCTTCTAATCGGCTTATTATTTACAAGTGAGACCAGTGTTGTATCTCAAATAATCAAAAATGAATCTCTCTCTATGTATATAATTAACAAATAATAAAGAGTGGTAACCCTCTCCATTACACAAGGTACACAACTTCAAGTCAGTGATGTTTACGCTACCGATTCAGCTGGCACATAGGTAAATGAAAGGTACACTGGAACAAACCCAGACACATCCTCGAAAAACAGAGCCGCCTGGCCTGTCCTTATACCAATCATTTGACATGTGCACACAGCAGCAAAGACAGAAGAAATGTGCAAACACAAATTAGCTTTTTATTCAAGACTGACATAGCCTCTTTAATCCTGAATAAGCCACACAGAACACATGGACAATACAGAACAAATACATGGTTGCCTCGGTAGTTTATCCACTGGAAATTAACAAATAATGAGGCCAGGAGACGATATGATTAACAAATAGTAGTATTATATATATATATATATATATATATATATAGAGAGAGAGAGAGAGAGAGAGAGATAATGATGAAGATGATAATGATGATGATGATCATCAACATCATTATTATCATCATCATCAAAATGATAATGATAATAAGGTAATGGTGATGACAATGATAATAGTTATAACGACAACAACAACAACAGTAAAAATGATGACCATGATAATAATAATAATAATAATAATAATAATAATAATAATAATGGTGATGATGATGATGATAAATAATAATAATAATAATAATAATAATAATAATAATATAACGATAATAATGTAGCCAAGTGCTCAATACGACTGGCTACTCAACTCACAGCACAAGCTGAAAGCTGGTCTTTAACAGTCGCCGTTTTCGCAACTGACTTGCCGGTCTACAATGACCCGCACAGAATGTGTGACGCCATTCCCGGTTTGAATGCAAAGCTCATTCTCAACCTATTGTCTAAACATCTGTTAAATCAAGTTTCTGTATCGTTCACTGCAATATTATATTTGTTGTGCTTACACACACACTTAAATCAATTAGAAGCATACTTGATTTTAGTTTAATCGTTCGTCAGTGGAAAGATTTCAACTGACGCTAAGCTTACGTCATTTTGTCCTCTTCATTGGCTGAGCGGAAACTTGTGTTTGTGACGCAGCGTATTTAATTGATATCTCTTTTGTCGGATCAGTAAACTACAAGTATTATATACTGGTAGAACTGTCGTGATTCCATCTTTAAATCTATTCCATTTATGTTTGCCGACGTTAAACTGATTTAACGCAGTTTGTAATTTTCCGCGATGAGCTCGCTAAAACTGACCCTGTTCAGATGACTTAAATTAAGATTATAAATTTATCTTAAATAATCAACACTTCATTTTATAATCATTATAAGTAGGTGTTGAGCTCTTTCTTTTGTGCCCGATCGGACGTAAATCGGTTCAGGAATCATTTAGAAATCTAACACTGAACACCTTGAAACAAGCACAGTTTTTATCAGATTTAGCCTGATTTGAGCCGATCTGCTTTTCAGCACACGCGATTGTCTTTGCAGTCCGCTTAACTTATATAAAGAGACGGAGTGGGTGATCAGTGGTCAAACAACTCCAACCGAACAAACTTGACCTCAAGGGTGTAGACGCCAATAGGTCGTTAAACTCCAAATAGGTAGGATCAGTGGTCACTTTCACCTGGCGAGTCAGCGGCGAGGACCGACTCTCTCTTTCTCTCTCTTGCCGTGTCGCGCGACCAGCGTGTGTTTGTGTGCGTTGTCCCAGAGGCTGACATCTCGCTACGTATCACTGCACTGTTTTATCTCTTCTCTCCTTATCTCTTCTTCTTCTTATAACTATTGTAAATAAAACAATAGAAAAATCCTTTTGTGACTGGCCTCTATATGTTCCTGGCCTGTGCGCGGGAATTCTTGTCTATCCTTTAAAACAGTAAATCATCATTAGTTAGTTCTTTTGTACCGTCTACTTATATACCATTCGGGTTCACGGCTACAATAATAGTAATAATAATAATGATAATGATAGCAATGACAATTAAGAAGCAACAAGAGTTGCAGGAAAAGTCGTAGTAGTAGTAAGAGTGAAGGGGTGGTGCGATATCCTCACAAACGAAGAAATTCATTGTCTGTTCTTTTGATGAAATATACAGGAGACGTGTATATAATTTAAAGCAAAAGCATTATAGTTTGCTCAAAAAAGTTCGAAATTAGAAAAGAAATCGTGGCTGATTTCTGCAGAGCAGTCATTTGAATTGTGTTAACCTTCGCTATTACTGTTTGGTCCAGCAGTATTTTCAAGGCAGAAGTCGAAGCCCTGAACAGAATTGTAAAAATTGCCACCAAGATTACCGGGGCTGATTTACATTTATTCTAAGCTGCTACTCAAAAAAGCTAAACCAATTAGCCAGGACGAATCACATCCAGCTTTTGGGATTTTCGAGATGCTCCCCTCTGGTCGACGGTACAGAAATATAAGGACGAAAACCAATCGCTTCGCCAATATCTTTCCCCCAAAAGCAGTCAGTAATTCCCTGTCTATCGAACATATCCAGTATGATTAAAGGGAGTTGTACAATCAACAACCATTTACCTGAAGATCTAGTCATCAGCCCCATCCACATGTGATATGCAGCTTATGTTCAAGTGTGTGTGTGTGTGTGTGTGTGTGTGTGTGTGTGTGTGTGTGTGTGTGAGTGGGCACAAGTTCTTATATTGATATGCACATGTATGTGTCCTAAATTCTACTGTATCTGTGTTTGTGTACAATTTTCGATTTGTGTTTGTACTTTTTTGTGTACTGTCCCCCCAAAATTCCTTGTGACCTGGGTACACTTGGTAATAAAGACATATTCTATTCTATTCTGTTTTATTCTAAAGGCAACAAGTCTGGAAAATACCCCATCTGGAGACCCGTTTGATTCTTAATGTTGGAGCATCCCACTTTGCTTTCATTAAATGGGAAAGTTCAAATGCACAATTGGAAGGCGCAACGTGTGAAATATCTGAGAAGGAATGGCAAAGTGTGTTATCTAAATACGACCTTCATAAGCCACACACACACACACACACACACACACACACACACACACACACACACACACACTGTAAGATAAGTCAGTATGTAATAGCTTTGCGAGTTCATAACGGTGTTTAAAAAAAGAACATTTTCCTTTGCTATCAATATTATCCATATCACCACCCGAGTGAAAAAACACAAGTGTACTTTGGGTTAATGACTAATTACGAAAGAGTACTTTAAAAAAAAGTAATATATTGTTTCTGATGTAACTCCCATATCAACCCGCCAGTACTCTTCTCCCTTGGGAACTGAAGACGGGACAATAAAAGGGGGGCAGGCGTTCAAGGGGGTGGGGGGTGGGGGTTACGGCCAGGAACTAAAGTCCCTCGACACCGTCGGCACATCAGTGGAACAGTCCGCAGTTTTTCCGTGAGATCAAAACGCTTTAGAGGTAAGTGTATTGAACACGTCCACAGGGATGCCTACTGACATCCAGGTCCAGGTCTTCATCCCTGGGAGACGTAAGAGATGTAGTCTGAACAGACAATAATTCTGTTTCTTTGCATGTCCGTTTGTCAGTCGGCAGGTCGGTCTGTCTGCCTCTCTGTTTACGCATCTGTTGTCTGTCTCTCTTTCTTTCTCTCTTTCTCTCCCTCTTTCTCCCTCTCTCCCTCTCCTTCTCTCCCTCTCTCTCTCTCCCCCGCTCCCCCCTCTCTCTTTCACTGACTCTCTCTTTCTGTCTGTCTGTCTCTCTCTCCGTTCATGTCTCGCTCGCCTCTCACTGTCTCGTTCCCCGTCTCCCTGACTGATTTCCCACTCCCATTGCTCCCGACCTGTTTTTTCTTGTAATATTACGGCGGTTTCTTTTCCTTCTGGAAACGTTCCACCCACAACAGACTGCCATTCCCTGCTGGTTTCCTCTTTGGGTGCAGTTTTCATATCAAATATGCAGGAACTGGGGATGGAATAGTCTCTGTGTGTGTGTGTGTGTGTGTGTGTGTGTGTGTGTGTGTGTGTGTGTGTGTGTGTGTGTCTGTCTGTCGGTCTGTCTGTCTGTATATGTACAAAGAGAGACAGGGAAGGTGAGGTATGGAAGAGACAGATGTTAGAAAGACAGAGATGTTATCAAAAATGTCATGTGCAAAATCAGAGCCCTTGATCTCTTTCTCGTAAAATAGCCGATCGAATGTCACTTCCAGCAAAACTAATCCTACAAAACTACGCCTGTCCCTTCTGTCCACACAGCCAGACACGCACGTTGTGTTCAGTGACGAACAGCAGGGCCAGTCACGTGCAACACAGCCTCACGTGTGAATGAGCACACACCATGCCCTGCATGGGCAACGAGAGAAACGCGTCCAGTGTTCCATGGATAACAAGCATTGCAATCGAACATCAGGTTCCGAAAAGGGCTTCCTGGAGGTTGAAATGTCTGCAGTCAATGCCGAAGTCTCCACAGTGGAAACAGACACCTGTGATCAATTTAACAGGTATGTCGACATGGATAATGGTCAATATTCATTTCATGAAGCACCAGTCCATAAATGACAACATCAAAGGACTTTAAAGAAAAAACAACAAAAAACAGGAAAAAGTCAGCACGTCATCAAGAACTACTTTTACTTTTATATGGTTTACGGTGAAAAGGATGCAGGGTAGCCATCATTCCACACAGAATACAATCGTGATCAAAATGAAGACAATAATTCGACATTACACACTGACATAATGAAATTAGTCATTGCGATTAAGACAAGGTTAAATACATAGGTACACACACAGGCACGACCGAACGGGCACAAGAGCACTTTAAACCGCTCTGCAGCACATGTTTCTATTTTGGTGTTTGTAATTTTTGTTGTTGTTTCTTCTGTCTGCAGATTTGTATTACAATCATCATCACCAT
>NC_134899.1:46247872-46277872 GCF_041734735.1 Babylonia areolata | reverse complement strand
CCACCACTCCCTGCACTCACCTCCACACCACCACTCTCTGCACTCACCTCCACACCACCACTCCCTGCACTCACCTCCACACCACCACTCTCTGCACTCACCTCCACACCACCACTCTCTGCACTCACCTCCACACCACCACTCTCTGCACTCACCTCCACACCACCACTCTCTGCACTCACACCACCAGGTCCTCACAGTGACAACACGATAAATCAACATACCACTGTAATGAGAGAGAGAGGTGGTGGAGGGGAGGGGGGGGGGCGAGAGACACAAGATTGCTTTCACTTATACACTCCGCTAAGTGTGTGTGTGTGTGTGTGTGTGTGTGTGTGTGTGTGTGTGTGTGTGTGTGTGTGTGTGTTTAGAAGGAACGACATTCAGACATGTGCACATGGACACACATGCGACTACTTCCGTGCACGCACGCGTGCACACACACGCATGGAAACAAATATGCATGTCTGATTGGCACCCTGTTCCCAAGACACGAGGAGGGAGAGAAGGATATATATAGCTTATACATTCTGACTTTAATTCGTGCATACATGTGTACGTAAGTGCGAAAATGTACGTCTATATTTGTGTGTGCGTTAGTGTCTGTGTCTGTCTGATTTTGAGGTCTGAAAACAAAATTAAACAATGGCGTTTTACAAATAAGAAATCAAACAAACCCAAGAAAATGAAAAGTTAAATAAACAGAAACAAGAATGAAATAAGAAGAAGCGTGAACTAGAGTTAAGCAGACGAAAATAAATAAGAATGAAAATGGGCCACGTGAAGCGAACTTGTGCGCACTCACATTCACACACACACACACACACACACACACACACACACACACACACACACACACACACACACACACACACACACACACACACACACACACACACACACACACACACACACACACACACACACACACACACACACACACACACACACACACAACGACGTTCGTCCTTTCGGAGTCGAAGATGACAGCGACTTCAGTGTCAGATGGAGGATCTGTGACTGTGGATCCGGAGGTGATTGGTGAGGCCAATCCGAGCCCGGAAAGCTCGCCGGAATGTGCGACAGATGTGGATTCGTGCTGCAGTGGAAGTGGAGGTAGCTCGTGCCTTGCGCGCAGCGCGTTTCCTCTGAGCCTCTGCGGTGCGTCTGTTTTCTGCTGCATGACCTGTACTACAGTGATCTTGATTCGCCAGGTTAGGCGGTCCAGAGCAAGCGATTCCCAGCCGCTAGGACTGATGTTGGGGTCTTTGAGGGACACTTTGATGTAGTCTTTGAAGCGTTCCTTCTATCGTGGCTGAGCAAGGCAAGTCAAGGCTCCCCATACAGTACACACACACACACACACACACACACACACACACACACACACACACACACGAAAAAGCAGTCGTGTTAAGAAGAGGGGAAAGCATGTTTACAAGCTAAGTAAAAAAGCAAGTCCTATCAGGCAATATTATGGACATAACTTAATAACTAGCTAAACAAAACATAGTTTTGAAATGAGATAAATCAACAAATCATGCAATCAATCAATCAATCAACCAACCAATCAATTGACAAGCTAAAAACGCAGTCATATGGTACAGAGTGTTGACCAAAATACTAATCACAAAAGCAGTCACATCAGACCAGTAGTTCTGCCCAAAACACTGATCACAAAAATTAGTCATATGAGACAAAGAGTTCTGACCAAACCACTGATCACTAAACGCAGTCACATGACAAAGACTTCTGACCAAACCACTGATCACTAAACGCAGTCACATGACAAAGAGTTCTGACCAAACCACTGATCACTAAACGCAGTCACATGACAAAGAGTTCTGACCAAACCACTGATCACTAAACGCAGTCACATGACAAAGAGTTCTGACCAAACCGCTGATCACTAAACGCAGTCACATGACAAAGAGTTCTGACCAAACCGCTGATCACTAAACGCAGTCACATGACAAAGAGTTCTGACCAAACCGCTGATCACTAAACGCAGTCACATGACAAAGAGTTCTGACCAAACCACTGATCACTAAACGCAGTCACATGACAAAGAGTTCTGACCAAACCACTGATCACTAAACGCAGTCACATGACAAAGAGTTCTGACCAAACCGCTGATCACTAAACGCAGTCACATGACAAAGAGTTCTGACCAAACCACTGATCACTAAACGCAGTCACATGACAAAGAGTTCTGACCAAACCACTGATCACTAAACGCAGTCACATGACAAAGAGTTCTGACCAAACCGCTGATCACTAAACGCAGTCACATGAGACAGAACGGACATGAAAGGAGGAGAAGAAGCGAGGTGGGAGTTACGGTCTGACTAGCCACGCAGTAAAAGCTTGTCTAGACGGAACAAACAGTCTGTCATATTCGGTCACAGACAGTAAGAGGGGAAAACTAATCCAACACACAAGAAATAAGCTTTGTTGTGTGACTGATGTAGAGAAGTGAAGGCAAATGAATGGTATGTTATGACAATACCGTTCTGATGATAAGACTGGAAAGCGTTTTACGCACGTTTCAGAAAGAAAAATGGAATATTAAGTGAAAGGCATGCGTGTGTGTGTGGCGGGGGGTGGGGGGGGTGGGGGGGGGGGTTGGAAACACAAGAGCGCCTACACACCAGTAAGCTGGAAAATATAGACAGCGAAGAGGGGGGAAAGGGAAGGGGCTGTTTTGGAAAGAGGTGGAGGAATTTCGGCTTTTTATTTTTTGTTTGTTTGTTTGTTCAGTGGAAGTAACGCCCCCAAACCCCCACCCCACCCCCCACCCCCACCCACCCTTTTTTTTCTTTTTTTAAATTGTTCATTGGAGGTATTTTGCTTCTTTTTTTAAAAATTGTTTGTTTCTTTAGTGAAGGTATTTTGGCCTTTTTAAAATTGTTTTTGTTTGTTTAGTGGAGGTATTTTGGCTTTTTTAATTGTTTGTTCAGTGGAGGTATTTTGGCTTTTTAAAAATTGTTTGTTTGTTTAGTGGAGGTATTTTGGCTTTTTAAAAATTGTTTGTTTGTTTAGTAGAGGTATTTTGGCTTTTTTTGTTCAGTGGTGGTATTCGTATTGCTCATCTTGTTCACGGGGGTGGGGTTTGTTTGCTGTGATTGCTTGTTGGCTCCTCCAGTGTATTTTGTCTTTTTGACTTGTGGACATGCAGCGATGTGTGTGTCACAGCAAAGACCTAGACAACTGGCAAGAGAATGGATACGGTTAGAAGAGATGAATGGGAGAATGACAATTCAGATAAAATGATAATGCACCACTTTTTCTTCCAGAAGAAAAGTATAAAATTTTAAAAAATGATAGAAAATGTGAACAGAGAAAAGGGGAAGGGAATGTTGACACTGGAATTGGTAGACTTTGCTGTATTCTAATGTTAAGACATGGGAATCGTTTGTTATATGTAGCGATCCACGCAAGGATGTTTTGTACATGACAGACACTGTATCTTGATAGGTGTATAACTGAGTCTTTAATTGTTGTTCGATACACGTCCAGTACTCGTGGCTTATGGCGTCTAAGATTTCACAAAAATCCAACACACGCACAAAATGACAAAATAGTGCTCCAATAAAGACTCTGGAAAGTCAAGGAAGAAAATAAATGTCTGTGAATATCTTGGACGAAAGGTATTGGCTCTATTTTTGTGAGAAACACATGTAGATTCACATTCCCCGAAGCCCCCACCCCCTTCTTGTTTCAAGAAAAAGAATAGAGTTGCGATCACACCTTGCAATCAGGATTTCAATGAGAGTTAGGAATATACAGAGAAAATAAGGGGCAACTTACTAGTGGTACCTACATAAACAGTGAACTGATGAATACGGAGTAAAACAAAATGAAGAATGTCTGACACTGTCAAAACTGGACAGTGGACTCTAGTGCTGACCCCGGTTAACAGGACCACAATGGTAAGTGCCTAAACAGTGTCACGGCCAGTGAAAAGGCAGAACAAGTGACAATTGAATATAATTGCCTCCTACAGCAGTATGGAGAAACTTTAACCCAGAGCATTCCTCGTGAAAAAACCCGAAATATCAGCGAATTCCTAGACAAATCAATAAATGGAAAAGTAAATTAACAAATAAATAAACAAATAGATAAATATTGATATTGATATTCTCTTCTATGATTTCGAGTATGTGTACTTCTAGATACGATGTAGGTGATGTTTCTCGTTATCTCTTTTCATCTGTCTTTCCTCTTTTTTTTTCTTCTTTTTTTTCTTTTTTTTTCTTCTTCTTCTTCTTTTTTTCTGAGTATGTTTTTGTAGTGTGACATTATCCCTTATCATCCATGTCAAAGTTATATATCAACGATGCAGTCCATCGGTATGTTCTTCTAACATGTCCTGTGTTGCCGATATGTTTGGATATATGTAACTATAGGACACCATTTTTGTTCTTCACTCCATAACGTCGTTAAAATGTTCAAAATGCACAACAGAAAAAGTAAAGAATGGAAAATGAATTTAAATGATAGGTCTTTCTCTTTTTTGTCTTTTTTCCCCTCATTTACTATGTTGTTTTTGGTTGTTTGATGTTTTGTTGTCTTTTTCCAAATGTACTTGTGTGTACTACTATCCTGTAATGTTTCTGATCTGAACATTCATTAAAAAAAAGGTGGGAAAAATGAATGAATAAATTCATAAATGAATAAATAGATGAATAAATAAATAAACTAATTAGTGATAATCAAATCTAAAGGAAATGCAATTCAAAATTCATTGGAACTTGAAAGAGAAAGAAAGAAAGACATAAATAAATAAATGATAAGCTGAAAGAAAGAAAGAAACAAATAAAAGAAAGAAAGAAACAAAGAAAGAAAGAAAGTAAAGGGGAAAAAAGATAGGAAGTGAGACAGAAGTTCCAAAAGAAACACGTCTCCGGGGAAAAGTTAGGTGTGGCAGAGCGGTGAAGCCAAAACATGCAGGCGGTCCCACTGGCGGGGCGCCGCGCAGGGCTGTCTAACACGTTCTGATTTCCTGAAAAAACCTGTCCACTGTGGCCTGCCGTTCAGGCTGGACTGGGAGGGGCTCTTTGCATTGCACGGCTTTGCGTTGTAGTGCAGTGCAGTGTAGTGTAGTGTAATGCAGTGCAGTGTAATGTAGTGCAGTGTAGTATAGTGCAATGTAGTGTAATGTAGTGTAGTGTAGTATAATGTAGTGTAGTGTAGTGTAGTACAGTGTAGTGTGGTGTGGCGTGATGCAGTACAGTGTAGTGTAGTGTAGTGTAGTACATTGCAAAGAGGTGCAGTATAGTGTAGTGTAATGTAGTACAGTGCAGTGTAGTGTAATGTCGTGCAGTGTAGTGTAGTACAGTGCAGTATAGTGTAGTACAGTGTAGTGCAGTGTAATGTAGTACAGTGCAGTGTAGTGTAATGTCGTGCAGTGTAGCGTAGTGCAGTACAGTGCAGAGAAGTGCAGTATAGTGTAGTGTAATGCAGTACAGTATTGTGTAATGTAGTACAGTGTAGTGTAGTACAGTGCAGAAAAGTGCAGTGTAGTGTAGTGTAATGTAGTACAGTGTAGTGTAGTGTAATGTCGTGCAGTATAGTTTAGTGTAATAAAGTGCAGAGAAGTGCAGTATAGTGTAGTGTAATGTAATGCAGTGCAGTGTAGTGTAGTGCAGTGCAGTGTAGTGTAGTGTAGTGCAGTGTAGTGTAGTGTAGTGCAGTGCAGTGTAGTGTAGTGTAGTGTAGTGTAGTGTAGTGCAGTGCAGTGTAGTGTAGTGCAGTGCAGTGTAGTGTAGTGTAGTGTAGTGCAGTGTAGTGTAGTGCAGTGTAGTGTAGTGTAGTGCAGTGCAGTGCAGTGTAGTGTAGTGTAGTGCAGTGTAGTGTAGTGTAGTGCAGTGCAGTGTAGTGTAGTGTAGTGCAGTGTAGTGTAGTGTAGTGTAGTGTAGTGTAGTGCAGTGTAGTGTAGTGTAGTGTAGTGCAGTGCAGTGTAGTGTAGTGTAGTGCAGTGTAGTGTAGTGCAGTGCAGTGTCGTGCAGCGCATTGAACTACACAATGCATTGTCAGGTTCTGTCAGAACGTTTCACCACAGCGTTGCTGCACCAGCTTTCTCAGACACACAGGAATACCCTCACTGAAATTAGTTTTTTGTTTGTTTGTTTGTTTTGATTTTCAGCTTTTCTTTGGGATGGAAAACTCGACATTGATGAGATTTTTTTTCGGGGTGGAGGGGGCGGGAGGCTGTTGTTTGCTCTTTGTTCTTTTGTTGTTTTTTGTTTGTTTACTTTTGTTGTTGTTTTTGTTGTGTTGTTTTTATTTTACCTTTTGTTCGGTTTACTTTGTCGTGATGCAATCCTTAGAGACTGCTTAAAGTTTTCATCGCTCTAAATGCTTTGTTCGTTTTGTTCGTCACAAAGCACCATTATCGTTGATACAAAAACAGTAATTATCTGTGTGTGTGTGTGTGTGTGTGTGTGTGTGTGTGTGTGTGTGTGTGTGTGTGTGTGTGTGTGTGTGTGTGTGTGTGTGTGTGAAACTTGTAAATTATGTCATATGTGAAATATGTATTTTCCAACGGAGGAAATAATTAAAATAGGAAATGTAGTAGTAGTAGGCCTCCTTCCCCCATGGCTGACCATGGATAGAGTATATCCGACCTAATGTCTAATTGGGCTGTCTGCTTGGACCAAGCAGCGCCGCCTGTGACTGTACAGACTGATGCGAGAGAGACAGTCTCTGTCGCAGCGGTCACATGTGTAAGCTGATGGTGGTCTGTTGACTGCCGTCCCTTTTCTGTGAGCTCGCTTTTCTGCTGCAGCAGCTGACAGTTTGTCCTCACCAACCCGTAGCTGATTCTTGAGAGTGCTTCTCCAGCTGTTGCGGTCATCTGCAAGGTCCTCCCAGGACTCAGTGTTGATTTCAAGCGCCTTCATGTCACGTTTGCAAACGTCTTTGTATCTCAGCTGTGGGCGTTCGATGCTTCTTTGCCCCGTGGCGAGCTCTCCATAAAGGATGTCTTTTGGGATGCGACCATCTTCTCTAAGGATTGCATCACGACTAAGTGAGTCAGGTCACGGGCACAGCCCTTGCTACCGGTACCATGTAACCCAGTACTACCTGCCGCATGTGAAGTCTCCCAACGACGGACCAGGCCGAGGAGGACGCTTTTCCCAACGGCTGTGAAGGCGGAAGAGGATGACCAAAGGGCAGGGGGGGGGGGGGGGGGGGGGGGCTCTTATCTTTGGCTGGAAGTCCTCCTAGGATACGGAGCTCCGAAGAAAAAACCTGCACCTGCCGAGGCCGTCCTACACGTGGCAGTATCTGCACCTGTGGGACTGTGAGCGTCGGTAGGCGAGAGAGTGGGGAAGGGACTGCACAACTCCTCCTCACTAAAAAAAAAAGTCACCTGTGCTGGTCAGGCAACCAGGCTAATGTCGGAACGACGAGCTAGCCCTTCAACACCCAGCTTTCCCAAGCCCTGCGGCGATGGAGAAGTGGTAACGGGGACAGGCGGAGGATGCTGCTGGCAGTTCCTAGTCACAACTCTGCACACAGGCGGCTGTGGGGTGATGGTCGTCTGCTGCAGACTTGGACAGATGCGGCGCCCATATCCTCCCACAGTGTCAGAGCAGCCCTATTTAGGGACAGCACTGCTCTCCCCACATGGGGAAGGGGAGATAAAATGATCCCTAAACTAAGCCTGCCTAACCTAGTACCTAGTAGGAAACCGCACCTACTTGGACATCCAACAGTAGCAGTCGAAAACAACAGAAGAAAAGAACCAGGAGTCATACCCTGACTCTGGGTGCCTGGAATGTTCGCACCCATTTAGACAGAGACGACAGACCAGAAAAACCAGCGCTCATTGCTAGAATGCTTGATCACTACCAGGTGGACATAGCAGCCCTGAGCGAAACCAGGTTTGCCGGTGAAACCCAACTGGAGGAAGTTGGAGGGGCTACACCTTCTACTGTATTGGGAAGCCAGATGGCACCCCAAGAACCTCAGGCGTGGGCTTTGCCATACGAACCAAACTTGCACGACAGCTTGACAGCCTTCCACGTGGGATAAACTATAGGCTGATGACCCTGCGTCTGAAGCTGTCCAAGGATCGCTTCGCCACAGTCATCAGCTGCTATGCCCCGACGATGACCAACCCTGATGACATCAAAGAAGCTTTCTACGAGGAGCTCAGCCGCACCATTTCAGCGGTAGACAGAAAGGACAGGCTGATCATCCTTGGGGATTTCAATGCCCGCGTCAGCGTGGACTTCTCCTCGTGGCCAAAAGTCCTAGGACAGCACGGCACTGGCAAGTGCAACTCCAACGGACTGCGTTTGCTCTCGCTCTGTGCGCAGCATGAACTGACCATCAACACCCTCTTCCAACAAGCGGGCAAGTACAAGAACACATGGATGCACCCCCGCTCCAAGCAATGGCACATGCTGAACTATGTGATTGTCCGGCAGAGGGACAGAGGTGATGTTTCCATTACACGCTGCATGAGAGGAGCAGTCTGTTGGTCGGACCATCGCCTGGTACACAGCAAGATGAACATCAGACTTGCACGCAAGCTCCAACCAGCCAGGCAGAAACCCCCTAGGAAGCTGAACATCCACCACCTCCCTATCACCAAGGACGTGCTGCAGCAGCAAATCCAAGCAGCTCTCCAAGAATTTCCTGCATCGACTGATGTAGAAGAGGTATGGAGCACCGTTAGAGATGCTGTGTACACAGCAGCAGCTGACACACTCGGCTTTGTACAGAGGAGCCACAAAGACTGGTTTGACGAGAACGACTCTGGAATCTCCAAGCTCCTGAACACACTGCATATACGGCATCAGGATCACATTTCCGATAAAGACTGCCAGAGGAAGGAGAACCAGTTCTTGCAAACCAAGCAACTCGTACAGAAGAGGCTGCGTGAGATGAAGAACACCTGGTGGGAGAGAAAGTCCAAAGAGCTTCAGTCCGCTGCTGATGCTCACGACATGAAGACCTTCCATGATGGTCTCTGAGCTGTGTATGGGCTGAGAATCACAAGATCAACTCCTGTCCGAGCCTTGGACCAGACCACCCTCCTGACAGACAAGAAAGACATCCTTGCCCGCTGGGCAGAGCACTTCAACACCCTCCTTAACAGGGGCTCGTCCGTATCTGACGAGGTAATTGCAGCCCTCCTACTGCTACCAGTCAATGACTCACTAGCTGTCCCTCCCACCAAGACCCGGAAGGCCCTGAAGCTGACAACGTCAGGAAAAGCACCAGGAGCGGATTGAATCCAGGCTGACATCTAGAAGTATGGAGGCGAGGTGCTGACAGACAAGCTGACCACCCTGTTCCAGTCTATCTGGGATATCTGGAGGTCCCCCAGGATTTCAAGGATGCTTCAATTGTCCACATTTACAAACGGAAGGGAGACAAAACATCCTGCGATAACCACCGTGGAATCTCTCTCTGCATCGCCGGCAAGATCTTCGCCCGCATCATACTGAACAGACTGGTTGACCATGTCTCCAACACAGTCATCCCTGAAGCACAGTGCGGCTTCCGCTCAGGCAGGGGAACATGTGACATGGTGTTTGCTGTACGCCAGATGCAAGAGAAATGCCGTGAGCAGAACAAGGAGCTCCACATGGTCTTTGTAGACCTGACTAAGGCCATCGACACGGTGAACCGCCGTGGTCTGTGGAAGATCCTCCTAAAGTTCGGCTGCCCAGACAGCCTAATCCAGCGGATTGTGTCATTCCAAGATGGCATGCAGGAGAATACAGGAAAATACTGACATGTCGGATCCGTTCCCTGTGGTAAATGGAGTGAAGCAGGGCTGCGTCCTGGCACCCACACTGTTCTTCATTCTCTTCTCTGCCATGCTGATTGACGCCTTCTAAGACTGTGACCGGGGCATCTACATTCAGTTTCGCACAGATGGCAAACTTTTCAACTTGCGGTGACTCCATGCCAGGTCCAGGGTGTTTGAGGCACTGTTAAGAGAGTTCCTGTTCGCTGATGACTGCGCACTTGCTACACACACCCATGAGGACATGCAGTTCATTATGGACAGGTTCTCAACCTCCTGCATCAGCCTCAGCAAGACGGAGTCCATGTACCAACCAGCTAGCTCACAGAATGCCAGTGCCTCCCCCCCCCCCCCCCCCCCCCCCCCCCCCCCCCCTGCAATCAAGATCGATGACACAGAGATCAAGTCAGTAGACAAGTTTTGCTACCTGGGCAGCACCCTATGCAACAACGGAGCCCTTGATGCAGAAGTGAGGCTGTGCATCGCCAAGGCCAGCTCCGTCTTTGGCAGACTCAACAACAGGCTGTGGAACAACAAAGGCATCAGGCTCAGCACTAAAATCAAAACCTACAGAGCTGTTGTACCGCTGTGAAACATGGACGACGTATCTCCGTCACATTCAACAAGTGGCAAGACAGGGTCTCCAACCTCCAGGTCCTAGAGAGGAGTGGCCTGCCCAGTATCGAAAGCCTGCTGATCCAGTGCCAGCTACACTGGACAAGACACGTTGTCCGCATGACAGACAGCAGGATCCCGAAGATGCTTTTATATGGCCAGCTGAAGGAAGGCCACCACGAACTTGGAAGACCCTGCAAGTGCTTCAAGAACACCTTGAAGACAAACCTCAAAGCCTGTGACATGGACATCCCTGGGAAACTGATGCCCTTGACCTCTCTCGCTGGAGGATGCTGTGCTCTAGTGGCATAAAGACGTTTGAAAACAAGAGAACGCTGGCCATTACAGAGAAGCGTGAGTGAAGGAAGCAGGGCTCAACTTCTGGAGATATTTTCCCTTGCAACACCTGTGGGAAGTGCTGCGCATCCGTAATCGGCCTCTTCTCCCATATGAGGACACACACCAACAGATAAGCCTGCCTGCCTACTCATCCGTCGGACCGACAGGAGACTCCATCTTCCATGCGGCGAACGTGGCCCAGCCAGCGCAGCCGACGCTGTCTCAGCATGGTATACATGGTCAGGAGGCCAGCGCGAGTCAGGACTTCGGTGTTTGTCACCTTGTCGTGCCAGGAGATGTCGAGTATGTGCCGTAGGCTTCTCAGGTGGAAGGTATTGAGCCTTTTCTCCTGACGAGCATGTGTGGTCCACGCCTCACTACCATACAGCAAGGTGATGAGGACGCAGGCGTTGTATACAGCCATCTTTGACTTTGGTCAGCTTGGGATTTGTCTACACTCTTTGTGTGAGGCGGGGTAGCGTTGTGGCTGCCTTCCCGATCATCTTGTCGATCTCGGTGTCAAGGGAGAGGCTGTCGGTGATGGTGGACCCAAGGTAAGTGAATTGATGGATGGCTTCAAGCTCGTAGTCATCAATGGTGATGGCTGGTGGAGATGGCGTGTCTTGGCCTAGGACGTTTGTCTTCTTAATACTGATGGTCAGACCGAAATCTTTGCAGGCCTGGAAAAGCGGTTCATTAGTGACCACAAGTCCCGCTGGGTGTGGGTCACAACTGCAGCATCGTCGGCAAAGAGCATGTTTCTGATGAGGGCTTCGCGGACTTTTGTCCTTGCTATGAGGCGGACGAGATTGAAGAGCCTGCCATCTGATCTGGTCTGCAGGTAGGTCCCTTTTTGCACTGTGCTGAACGCATGCCCCAGGAGAAGAGCAAGGAAGATTCCAAAAAGGGTGGGGGCGAGGACGCAGCCTTGTTTGACACCGCTGCGTACGTCGAAGGGCACCGTCCCTTTCATGTTGGAGTGGAAGGACTCAATCAAGCTGTGCAGTTTGGGGGGGGGGGGGGGGGCGTGGGGGGGGGCAGCCAATCTTTCGAAGAGACCTGAAAGGCTGTCTCTGCTGATTAGGTCAAAGGCCTTGGTGAGGTCAATGAATGCGACATACAGGGGCATCCTCTGCTCTCTGCACTTCTCCTGGATTTGGCGAAGGGAGAAGATCATGTCTACCGTGGATCTCTCTGCTCGGAAACCGCACTGTGATTCTGGGTAAACGCGTTCGGCCAGCTTCTGCAGGCGGATTAGGAGGACCCGAGCGTAGACTTTGCCTACAATGCTGAGAAGCGAGATGCTTCTGTAGTTGTTGCAGTCACTCCTTTCGCCCTTGTTTTTGTACAGGGTGATGATCTTGGGGTCCCTCATGTCCTGCGGTTCAGCTCCCTCATTCCAGCACTGACAGTGGACTGCGTGCAGAGGATGCAGAAGAGTAGTCTTGCAGTGTTTAATGAGGTCTGGGGGAATTCCGTCGCTGCCAGGTGCCTTGCCTGATGTCAGGCTGTTAATGGCCTTGGTGAGTTCGTCCTCAGTTCGCTCTGCGTCAAGTTCTTCCATGACCGGCATGCACTTGATGGCATCGAGGGCTGAGTTGGACACCATGTTTTCTGTGGAGTAGAGGTCGGAGTAGTGTTCCGCCCATCTCTCCATCTGCTGGCTAGGATCGTTGATTACTTCCCCAGTGGAGGATTTGAGGGGTCAGTCTTGCTCTGTGTTGGTCCCAGTGCCTTCTTGATGCCATCATACATCCCTCGGATGTTGCCTCTTTCAGCAGCATTCTGTATCTCTTCGCTGAGCTTTGTCCAGTACTCATTTGCACATCAACTGGCGTTAAGCTGAACCTTACTCCTGGCGGCCCTGAGGATTTGCAGGTTCTTCTCACTAGGTGACCGTTTTTAACTCGGTGAGTGCAGCGCGCTTGGCCAAAATAGTGGAAGTCATCTCTGATGATTTGGCTTCAAACCAGCCGTGGGACTTCGCGGTCTTCTTCCCAAAGGTGGCCATAGCAATGCAGTGCATGGTGTCTCGTAGCGTTTCCCATCTTTCTGTGGCAGAGTCTCCGGGCTGCAATGCATCGAATTCTCTCTCAAAGGCCTCTGCGAGACATCTTGCTGACGTCAATGCGAGAGTTCCCTTGTTTCTTTGAGCAGTGGAACTTCTTTGGTTGCAGTCTGATCTTGCAGCATACTAGAGAGTGGTCCGTGTCGCAGTCTGCGCTGTGGTAAGAGCGAGGATGGAAAAGGTTTTTGATGGCAGCTCGTCTTACAAGGATCAGATCAAGTTGGTGCCAATGTTTTGAGCGCGGGTGCCTCCAGGAGACTTTGTGTTGAGGCTTCGTCTTGAAGAAGGAGTTGGCGATGCACACTTCATGGCAGGCACAAAACTCAAGTAGTCGCTGTCCATTCTCATTCATATTCCCCACTCAAAGACAGGAGGGCCACGAATCATTGTCTGCACCCACTCTGGCATTGAAGTCGCCCAGGAGAACAAGTTGTTCTGTCCTGGGGATGTTCCTTATGGTTGATGCCAGATTTTCGTAGAACTCATCCTTGGCGTCTGGAGAGGTGGACAGAGTTGGAGCATATGCGCTGACGAGAGTGACATAGCCTTCGGAGGTGTTGAAGCGGAGAGTCAGGAGTCGTTCTGAACCGCCGCTGCCTGGTTTGATCATGTTCAGCAGGCTATTCCTGACTGCAAAGCCTACTCAGTACTCTCTTGGGGCGTCAAAGCTCTTTCCTTGCCAGAAGAAGGTGTAGTCCCTCTCCTTTAGTGTTCCTGAGTCAGCCAGCCATGTTTCCTGCAGAGTGGCAACGTCCACATTTAGTCTCTTCAGCTTGCTGTCTATGACGGCCGTCTTTCTGGCGTCACTGATGTCTTGCAGATCTTGGGAAAGCCCAGGCTTCATTGTCCGGACATTCCAGCAGGTCAGTTTCATTGTTGATCCGTTTCTTGAAGTTTTCGTTTTGCCTGGTGCGGAAATTAACGACCTGCTTTTCGGATATTCTCCTAATCTTCATACACCCATAGAAGAAGGCAGGTCGTGGCAGGACAGCACCTAATTGGCTGGGGGCTGCCCAGCTTGGGCAGGCGGTAGCTGTCCAGTGGGGCGCGAGGGTTCCTCCCACCGTCAAAAGCAACCCCTGGCGTCGGCTCTACGCCAACTGAGCGCTAACTTATAACCGGTAACTGTTGCTTCACGTGTTGTTCCGACGCTAGTGCTAGTAGCGAAGCTGGAGTGTCCTGTCCAGGTTGTAGGTGCAAGGTGTTTGTGGATGGATGGACGGATATAAGCCTGGGCAATGTAATATAGAAGACAGGCTGTTGCCCATGCAGCTTGTCCCCCCTCTCCACCTCGCTGACAGATCCAAAGGAACAGCAAGGCTGTCCGTTTTGGTGCCAACGCGGCCGCGGGAGCTGCCGGAAAGTGACAAAGTTTGCCATCCAACCGCCTTAGGGGCCCGCACCGGATTTTCTGTCAGGGTTTACTCCCTTAGCTAGGTGGCTACAGGTAGCCCTCCAGAGCTGGCGCCCTTTGATAGGTCATTTATTTCCACCAGGGTGTCTAGCCACCCTCCTCCTGAGAGGACTGGTGGGGGTCCTAGTTTGGTCGCCAGCAATTCGACCCTGTGACAGGTAGTACTGGGATCCAGGTTACCAGTAGCAGATATATCTATCTGACTTGACCTACAATGGGAAATGTAATGAAATATTATTATTACCATTTGACTGTTTTCGTCACCAATTTTAGATACTTTATGAATGATGTTTATGTTGTAAACACTCCGATTTTACCAGTGGCAGTGTTGTGTGTGTGTGTGTGTGTGTGTGTGTGTGTGTGTTTGATTTTGTTGTACATGGAATATATATTTGCGTGCGTCTTCTTCAGTCGAAATTTCGAAATTCCTTCTCGTTCATTTCGCATCTCCTGCACTTGGACGGACAGACTAGAAATGTTTTAACAGCAATGCCATCAGTTAGCACGCAGAGAAGGTAAAGGCACATTCCAGAGACTGCATATCAGTACAAAAATACTGCTGCTTCGTTGTTTTCCAAGCGTTACAAACGACTGTCACAACGGAACGAACAACTGATGTTTTCATTTTGCGCAAAAAGAAAAAAAAAAGAAAAAGAAGGTTACCCTTGTTCGTACAACTACTTGTATGTAAAGTATTTTTCATGTACATTGTTCATTAAAGTGTGTTGTGTGTGAGAGAGAGAGAGAGAGAGAGAGAGAGAGAGAGAGTTGCATGGTAACTGGTCAGAGAAAGAGCTGTTAACTCTCTGAGGATGTCAAATTTAGACACAGATGGAAATCTGGTCAGACACGCTCCGTGAAGGGAGGGTGTAATGAGTTGTGATCAGGCGGAAACCGTATCGTCAGAGTTTCCGATGTAGTCATGCCGTCATGGGACTTTAGTTCTTGCCCGTGAAATGTGGGACGAAGGTACCCTATTGACTTGTCTCTCTCCGAGTCTACGTGTCCATTCAACGACATTCAACAGGAAAAGAAAAGCTGATTTCGTGTAACCTCTTCCGCCCCTCCTCTGTCCCCTTCACTCTCCGTCAGCCTGTCTCTCTGCCCTTGTATCTGTCTGTGTGTCTGTCTCTCTGCCCTTGTATCTGTCTGTGTGTCTGTCTCTCTGTCATTGTATCTGTCTGTCAGCCTGTCTCTGTGTCATTGTGTCTGTCTCTCTGTCATTGTATCTGTCTCTCTGTCATTGTATCTGTCTGTCGGTCTGTCTCTGTGTCATTGTATCTGTCTGTCGGTCTGTCTCTCTGTCATTGTATCTGTCTGTCGGCCTGTCTCTCTGTCATTGTGTCTGTCTGTCGGTCTGTCTCTGTGTCATTGTATCTGTCTGTCGGCCTGTCTCTCTGCCATTGTATCTGTCTGTCGGTCTGTCTCTCTGCCATTGTATCTGTCTGTCGGTCTGTCTCTCTGCCATTGTATCTGTCTGTCGGCCTGTCTCTCTGCCATTGTATCTGTCTGTCGGTCTGTCTCTCTGTCATTGTATCTGTCTGTCGGTCTGTCTCTGTGTCATTGTATCTGTCTGTCGGTCTGTCTCTCTGTCATTGTATCTGTCTGTCGGCCTGTCTCTCTGTCATTGTATCTGTCTGTCGGTCTGTCTCTCTGCCATTGTATCTGTCTGTCGGCCTGTCTCTCTGCCATTGTATCTGTCTGTCAGCCTGTCTCTCTGTCATTGTATCTGTCTGTCGGTCTGTCTCTCTGCCATTGTATCTGTCTGTCGGTCTGTCTCTCTGCCATTGTATCTGTCTGTCGGCCTGTCTCTCTGCCATTGTATCTGTCTGTCGGTCTGTCTCTCTGTCATTGTATCTGTCTGTCGGTCTGTCTCTGTGTCATTGTATCTGTCTGTCGGCCTGTCTCTCTGTCATTGTATCTGTCTGTCGGTCTGTCTCTGTGTCATTGTATCTGTCTGTCGGTCTGTCTCTGTGTCATTGTGTCTGTCTGTCGGTCTGTCTCTCTGTCATTGTATCTGTCTGTCGGTCTGTCTCTGTCTGTCGGCCTGTCTCTCTGTCATTGTGTCTGTCTGTCGGTCTGTCTCTGTGTCATTGTATCTGTCTGTCGGTCTGTCTCTGTGTCATTGTATCTGTCTCTCTGTCATTGTGTCTGTCTGTCGGTCTGTCTCTGTGTCATTGTATCTGTCTCTCTGTCATTGTATCTGTCTGTCGGTCTGTCTCTCTGTCATTGTATCTGTCTGTCGGCCTGTCTCTGTGTCATTGTATCTGTCTGTCGGCCTGTCTCTCTGTCATTGTATCTGTCTGTCGGTCTGTCTCTGTGTCATTGTATCTGTCTGTCGGCCTGTCTCTCTGTCATTGTGTCTGTCTGTCGGTCTGTCTCTGTGTCATTGTATCTGTCTCTCTGTCATTGTATCTGTCTGTCGGCCTGTCTCTCTGTCATTGTATCTGTCTGTCGGCCTGTCTCTCTGTCATTGTATCTGTCTGTCGGCCTGTCTCTCTGTCATTGTATCTGTCTGTCGGTCTGTCTCTGTGTCATTGTATCTGTCTGTCGGTCTCTCTCTGTGTCATTGTATCTGTCTCTCTGTCATTGTGTCTGTCTGTCGGTCTGTCTCTGTGTCATTGTATCTGTCTCTCTGTCATTGTGTCTGTCTGTCGGTCTGTCTCTGTGTCATTGTATCTGTCTCTCTGTCATTGTATCTGTCTGTCGGTCTGTCTCTCTGCCATTGTATCTGTCTGTCGGTCTGTCTCTCTGTCATTGTATCTGTCTGTCGGCCTGTCTCTCTGTCATTGTATCTGTCTCTCTGTCATTGTATCTGTCTGTCGGTCTGTCTCTGTGTCATTGTATCTGTCTGTCGGTCTGTCTCTGTGTCATTGTATCTGTCTGTCGGTCTGTCTCTGTGTCATTGTATCTGTCGGACTGGTTGTCCGCCTCTGTCCATTTTTCTGTCTGCCACTGCTTCCCACCTCTCTTACTCTCTTTACCTCTCTGTCTTCCACCCCCTCTCTCTCCCTCTCCCTCTGTGTGTGTGTGCCCCCCCCCCCCCCCCCCCCCCCCCACCCGCTAGCTCCCCTCTCTCTCACACACAAACTTAATCCAACGGACCCTTCTTTGTCAGCTTCAGAAAAGCAAGTTATCGTTTTTTAGCAAGCGAGTGTGTGTGTGTGTGTGTGTGTGTGTGTGTGTGTGTGTGTGTGTGTGTGTGTGTGTGTGTGTGTGTGTTGCTGTTGTTGTTGTTGTTGTTTTTGTTGTTTGTTTTTGTTGTTGTTTTTGTGCGTGTCCTTTGTACCTTTACACTTCTTGTAAAAGATTTGACCCATTCAGTTTCAGGATTAAGAAAGAAGACTCGTTTTAATGATTCTCAGCATGGAAAATATCCGTCGGTCTTTCTATATCCCTGTGTGTTTGTCTGTCTGTCTGTCTGTCTGTCTGTCTGTCTGTCTGTCTGTCTCTCTCTCTCTCTCTCTCTCTCTCTATCTCTCTCTCTCTCTCTCTCTCTCTCTCTCTCTCTCTCTCTCTCTCTGTCCTTTCTGGGTTTTCATCCTTCATTGGTTTTGACCGTTGACACTTTCGGAAGAAACAATAGAAAAGAACAAGAACAAGAAAAACAAGAACAAGAACGAGAAAGAAAGAAAGAAAGAAAGAAAGAAAGAAAGGAAGGAAGAAAGAAAGGAAGAAAGAAGGGAAGAAAGAGCACGTGAAGTAAGGGCAGCAAGCGGGTCCCAGTGAGCACAATGATAGTGTGCAGCAGAACGTGATCCCGCTGTCCCTGACACTTCCAGCCCCCACCCATTGATCCCATCCAATTTCACGCCGGATTCGTACGCTGTCGGCTTTTTCTTTTTTTTTTTTTCTATCTTTCTTTTTTCTTTCTTTTTCTTAATGATTCATTGATTGTCCGCATCGATTGACAGGTCGCTGTATGCCAGTGTCGGGGAAGAGGTGTGGACACTGTGAAGGGATGTAAATCTAAATTTACACTGGAACGACACAGGAATCGAAGGGGGCCATTCGGTATTCCGTGTGCACCGGTCGATACAGAAATTGCGTCATTTGCTGGGCATGTGCTTTATATGCAACACTTGAAAAAATTATGAATTCGCGTTCATTTGAAATTGAAAGAGGGTTGGTTGTATACTTGCTGCAGATTGGATGATTGATTTTTACAAACTCTATCCAAAAAGAAGACAGCTTTGATTGTTTCTTCGTTTGTTTGATGTTTTATTCATCATCTGATTTGTTGTAAAAACATACAAAGGAATAAACCTTGAACTGTGATGACATGGGACATTGCTTTGGAGCTGACTTGATGACTGACTGTGGATTGTACATTTGCGGAGGTATGTAATGGAAATAGATGAAAGCAATCCTGCACAATGCCACAGCCCGAGATGTATACAGATACGTTCATAAATGCATCCAGACATATATAGGTAAATACATAATTTCTGTTTGATTGATGTTTACCTTATTATCGGCTTCTTTACATTGTCTGCATCAGTGGCCCTAACCATAGTGTATGTATGTATCAGAGAAATATATAGATGGGGCACAGAGAGAGAGAGAGAGAGAGAGAACTCAGAACTCAAAACGTTTTTTATTCAAGGATCAAGAGACAGAGACACAGAGACATACAAACAGACAGACAGACAGAGGCAGAAAGATAGAGAATGAGAGAGAGAGACAGAGACAGAGAGACAGAGAATGAGCGACAGAGAGGATGCGAATGCAAATATTTTATTCATAATAGGCCATAGCCCCTCATGGAGCGGGTGGTGTGGAAACATCAAATCAATAGTACCTCACATTTAACACTGAATTCAACGAACAAAATTACAATACGCGTTACGCACAACAGATAGAACGAATCTGAAACGCCTTATACAAATATATGGCAAATTGTTTGACAGCATTCTCATTCACAGATGCCAGCAGCAATGTAATTGTGAATACAGAAGGTTGGCTGTAAAACTTTTTAGGAATTAATTGTTCTCTGAGATCACCCAAGGCAGTACAGTAAAATACAAAATTAACTTCACTTTCCCGTGTATCATTACATAATGGATACATAAGTGCACTTTCATTATGTGGTCTATAACGAAAACGATGAACAGTTATATCAGATGCCCCTAATCTAAATCTTGTCATAATAATTTTTAAGTGCTTATCCATTTTCATTAACATATATGTTGGAATGCAATGCAGCAAGTTAAAATGTCGATACAAATCAAACCTGTTACTGTCCTGAGTGTGAGCACCCCACTCTTGCCATCTACAACCAGTAAGTCTCTCACGAAACATCTGTAAAAATGCACTTACATTCCCAACGCCTTGGTTGATCCACGCATACCCGAATCCCAATTCGCATAATTTTACTTTAGCTTTATTCGCCCAATTTACCTTGCCTCTAGCATCTATGTCGTATAACATGTTATACGCTTTCTTTGGTAGTCTTGTGTCTTCCATTTCAATCAGTTTTAACCAATATTTTATACATCTTACTGCAGAGTTTAAATATATTGGATACCTACATGTTTCACCATATACTAAGTCATTTGGTGTTTGTATCGATACGCCTAAAAATTTCTTCAGGACAAATAATTAAATAAGTGAACTTTTTCACAATGTATTGAAGCGTTATCTAAGCCCCATACCTCAGCATCATATTGAACAATCGTCTGTACTTGTGAATCAAACACTTTGATAAACACTTGAAAAGACTGATTCCCTAAATTTGACAGTTTCTGTATTATACATAGCATAGCATGCATTGCCCTGCTCGCAAGATCTTTACAAGCTACTGAGAAGCTTAATCGTGTTGAAAAATAAATTCCTAAATATTTGTATACATTTACAACAGGCAAAACAACTCCATTATAAAACCATCGTTCCCTGGCTCCTAAATATCCACCTTTTCTAAACACAAGTATATTACTTTTGGTCATATTTACTTGTAACTGAAGTGAGGAAGCAGCCCGATGTAAACTATTTAACTGTGTCTGAAGGCCAATAACCGTTCAGACAACAAAACAACATCATCCGCTAAAAGTAAAATAAACAACTGTAAGAACTCTGTTGTAAATTGTGCACCATGTCTTCCATTATCAATAACTTCAGATGTCAGTTCATTGATAAACAAAGAAAAAATAATGGGACTACATACATCGCCTTGTTTCACTCCACTTGTACATTGAATATAATCTGTCATGTTTCCGCCGCATCGAACCCTAGATTTCACACTGCCATACATATTCATTACACATCTAAATAATTTACCTCTAATCCCATTTTTAACAGAATAGGCCACAGAAAACTTCTATTCACTGAATCAAAGGCTTTCTCGAAATCGATGAATGCAACATATAAGTTACGATTTAGAGAAAACTGCTTTTGTACAAAGGCCTTCTAAGTAAAAATATGATCCACTGTAGAATAATTCCGTTTGAATCCTGCCTGATATTCACCTGTAATATTGTTTTCTTCTACCCATTCCTGCAGTCTGCAGTTTATGATAGTACTATAGACTTTACTAGCTGCATCACTCAAGGAGATGCCTCGATAATTATTCAGATCATTTACGTTACCTTTTTTATAAAGCGGAAGAACGATCGATTCAGTCCATTTTTCAGGATAAATTCCGCAAACAAAAAGATAGTTGAAAAAAACTACAAAGAAATCTAGCACAATATCTGTTTTACAACCATATTTTAAAAGTTCGCCAATTATACCATCCGGTTCAGCAGCCTTACGATTTTGTTATCTAACACTTCCTCCTTAGAAATCGGACGGTTTAACTTACTCTCTTCGTCTTCTTCTTCGCTTCCATCATGCACTATTTTGTCCAAAATTTTATCGTTTTGTAAGAAGTGCTTGGAAGTGTTCTAACCAGGTATCCATACTAATATTATTTATTGGTTGCTTTCTTTTCATAGAAATCCTGTGTACAGTATCCGAAAGCTGTTTCCGACTCTTAATTGGTACTATCAGTTCATTCGGAAGAGCATCATTATATGTTTCTCTTTCAGCTTTATCATATTTTTTGTATTCACGCCTTGTCCTACAGTAATAATCACGATCTTTGACATCTAACGTACGTTTAAATTTATTCAATAGTCTACGAATTTGCTTTTTATGAGAACGACAGTCTGCATCAAACCAGTCTTGATCTTTATACTGTTTCTTACAATTTACCTGTTTTTCAATGCTGCATCTTTTTCAGACACACATTAAAACATCTAATACATCATTAGAGAGAGAGAGAGAGAGAGAGAGAGAGAGAGAGAGCATGCAGACAGACTGATGGACAGACCTAGATAGGGTTTGTGTATAATAATTAAGGGAAGACCTCCTGACAAATTCGAAGGAAACTGCAATGAAGTGAGAATCATGTAACTCGTCATTTCAGCAACTGAGCGCTTTAAAGAAATTGCTTATTGATTTTGTCTCCCATCAAAAGAACGGATTCCAACCCAAGCCACAGCGTTGTCAACTTGGTCTGTTAGCCGGTTTCAATATAACATAGTCACGCTATATCGGCAATCTGTTTGATATGATTCTCAATGTCACTTACTCTGGTTTTAGAAACGACATACTTTTTGTTTATTCATTTGATACACTTCACTCGTAGGTCTGTTCTAATACAATATCAATTTCTCTGACCGATGATTGCCCAGGAGGACGGTCGCAGGTTATTGATTTACGTCACGTACACAGACTGGCTCCAAGCGCCATACCCCGGGACCTCGCCTCAGCAGGCGTGCCAAACCATGTGAGGGGGTGATGTTAACATTGCATCACTGGGCGTAACTTCAAGAAGAAGACTAACGGCCAAGGCGGACAAGTTCCAAGATAAACTTAACGGCTATGTGTTCGAGACCAGGGCGAGCCACCAAGTAGGAGGAATACGGCTGTGGTCTGGCATGGAGAGGGATGGGCTCCGCCATGCGACATTGCCCAAGACACGCCAATGAAAATGTCAACTACAAGAAGAATCATACCGGATCGGTCGTCGCCCGGATTCAGGACCGCGGAAGACGCTGGCAGGATTCACCAGGGCGGGAGTGGAAACTATGCTACTGGCGATCCAACTAAGACCATTCGTGCCAGAAACAATATCGTCATTGGCACATGGAATGTTAGAACCTTAAGAGAGGCAGGAAAACTGGAAGAGCTGGAACATGAAATGATAAGATATCGGTGGAACATCCTTGGCCTATGCGAAATGAGATGGAAAAACTTGGGGGAAATAAAAACGCAGGAAGGTCATAAACTTTACTATAGTGGCAGAGAAGACCGGCATGAACATGGAGTGGGAATCCTCGTACACAAAGAAACTGCAGATGCCGTCATGGGATGCCGTCCCATCTCAAGCCGACTCATGTCAGTACAACTCAAAGCATCACCCTTCAACATTACAATCATACAGGCATATGCTCCAACAACAGACCATGATGATGAAGAAGTCGAAGAATTCTACAGCCAAATTCAGGAAGTTATTGATGATACACCAAAGAAAGACATCTTGATAGTTCAAGGAGACTGGAATGCGAAGGTAGGGGAAGATGCGTATGAAGACTGGAAAGGCACTTGCGGGCAATACTGTAACAACAGCACCAACGACAGAGGTTTAAGTTTATTAGAATTTGCCAGGTGCAATGATCTTAAACTCACAAACACCTTTGGAGCACACAAAGCGTCTAGGAGATGGACATGGCACAGCCCAGGGGGAGAATACCACAACCAGATAGATTATATCTTGGTACAACGCCGTTTCCAGACAAGCGTAAACATTGCCCAAACCAGAAGCTTTCCAGGTGCAGACATCGGCAGCGACCATGAGCTAGTAATGATGTCATTCGCAGTACGCTTAAAGAAGAACAGAAAACAGGGAAGCTTCCGAATGAAGTTCAATCTAGATAAGCTGAAGGACCCAAACATATTAGAATCATTCCAAGCAAACATTGGCGGGAAATTTGCACCCCTCTTGGCACTGGAAGAAGACATCGAAATGGAAAGTATGATCGACACATTCAATGACTCCTTCAATGAAGCAGGAAAAGAGCTCCTTGGAAGAAAGAGGATAATAAAGAAACCATGGGTTTCTGAGGAAGTCCTAGAGCTTTGTGATAAGCGCAGAGAACTGAAGAGTCAGAAGCAGAGTGCAGAAGGGGCAAGAAAGTATAAAGAAGCAACTAAAAAGGTGAAGAAAGGAATGAAAGATGCTATGGAAAACTGGATAGATGAGAAATGTGAGGAGATAGAAACCAGCTTGGAAAGAAACGACTGTAAGAAGGCCTATCAACTGGTAAAAGACCTAACTGCAACAAAATCAACAAGAACCTCCACCATACAAGATAAAGCGGGAAAGTGCTTGACAGAAGAGGAGGACATAATGAACAGATGGACGGAATATTGTGATGAGTTATACTCCCATAGAGCAACTGGAGATTCTGAAGTGCTGAATGTCCCACCGTCATCTGAAACAGCCTCATGTAGTTTACTGAGAGAGGAAGTTGTAAAAGCAGTCTTATCTCTAAAATTGGGAAAATCTGCAGGTGTTGATAATGTCCCAGCTGAAATGGTGCAAGCAGGAGGTGATCCATGTATAGACGTACTCCATCGAATCTGCAACAAGATCTGGCAGACTGGAGTATGGCCAAAAGCGTGGACACAATCCCTTATAATAACACTTCCTAAAAAAGGCAACCTCCAACAATGCCAGAACTACCGCACCATTAGTCTCATCAGTCACACAAGCAAAGTGATGCTGAAGATCTTACTGAACAGGCTCAAACCACAGGCTGAAAGAATCATCGCAGAAGAACAAGCTGGATTCAGACCTGGACGCAGTACAACAGAGCAGATCTTCAATATAAGACTCATAATGGAAAAATATCTCCAGCATCAACAGGACCTCTATCATGTCTTTATCGATTTTAAGAAAGCATTCGACAGAGTTTGGCACGCTGCACTGTGGGCAACTATGAACCTCTACAACATCAATGCCAAACTAATCAAAGTCGTACAGAGCCTCTATGAGAATGCAAAAAGTGCAGTGTTTCACAACAACATAGGTGATTGGTTTCGGACGATGGTCGGTGTGCGCCAGTGCTGCCTGCTCTCCCCTACTCTCTTTAATCTATTTCTTGAGAGAATCATGGAAGAAGCACTAGAAGAACATGAAGGAACAGGGAGCATTGGAGGGCGAACAATCACAAACTTGCGCTTCGCTGATGATATTGACGGATTAGCTGGTCACGAGCAAGAGCTAACAGACTTAGTGAACCGCTTAGAAGAAAAATCAACAAAATTTGGTATGGAAATCAGCGGGGAAAAAACAAAAGTGATGACAAACAGCAACTTCACATCAGAAATCAAAATCAAAGACCAGAAACTTGAAAGTGTTCACAGATTCAAATATTTGGGATCTATCGTGACAGACGAGGGATCAAAACCAGAAATACTGTCAAGAATTGCCCAGACCACAGCCGCAATGACCAAGCTCAAACCCATCTGGAGAAACAGAAAAATCGCCATCAGTTCCAAAATCAGACTGATGCGCTCTCTGGTCATGTCAATCTTTTTATATGCATGTGAATCATGGACCCTCACAGCGGACTTAGAGAGAAGAATAAGAGCTGTAAAAATGAGGTGCTTCCGAAGACTCTTAGGCATCTCATACAAAGACCACATCACGAATGAAGAAGTCAAGAGACACATCCGCAATGAAATCGGGCCCTATACTGACCTTCAAACACTCGCCAGACAACGAAAACTGAAGTGGTTTGGTCATGTCACACGCTCCTCTGGTTTTGCTAAAACAATCTTACAAGGCACAGTGAGGGGAGGAAGAAGAAGAGGCAGACAAAGGAAGAGATGGGAGGACAACATTCGAGAGTGGACAGGCATGGAGCTGAGAGACACCCTGAGAGCGGCCAAGAGACGCGAGGACTGGAGAAAGGTGGTTGACAAAGCTTCGAAGGCGCCCCAAAGGATTCGGAATCTGAGGGATCGGTGACGGTGACGGACACAGACGCCTCAGAATTATGTTTTTGTTACAGTGACATCTGCTGCGAAAACAATTTTGCCCGCGCATTGAATTACAATCCTGAACCCGGATGATCATTTGAGCAAAACTCTGAGACTGACTTCTTTTTGTTCAGAAAATGGCTGTGTTATCCGAGATTATCTAAATCTGACAAATATACGACGGAGTGCTGCTCTCCGCGCTCAGAAAACAGTACATCTACACATGGCAATGCACTGGATGAACTTGTGAAGGGGAGGAGCGGGTTTCTTTGGGGGGTTTCTTAAAGTCTAAATGCATTCTGGAATACGACCGTGTGTTGACATGGTCACACACTGATACTGTTTCCAGTTCCTAATACGTACGGCCATAGAAAAATGGAAACAAACAAACCAACAAAAATATATGTAACAAGAGAACGATATTATGCTGTCTGTTGTTTCTGAAGCGCCTTCGTTTTGAAGTGTCGGAAGATTTGCAACAGCATGTTGTTTGCACTTGCTTCCGTTAATGGAAATCATGATAGTGGTGGATCCCGCAAAGGAATCAAACAGTGATTTGAGAATGTAGTCTCTCTCTCTCTCTCTCTCTCTCTCTCTCTGTCCGTCTCTCTTTCCCTGTTTCTGTCTCTCTCTGTCTCTATGTCTCCCTCTCTCTCTGTATCTGTCTGTCTGTCTCTCTCACACACACACACACACACACACACACACACACACACACCACCCGATGACCTTAGTTCAAAGTCACGGAGAACTAAATTATTGACAAGCTGGTGATCAGACATCAAGTCTCCAGTGAATATCTCTCCTGCCTGTCCCTTTCAACACTGCCCCCCACCTCCCCGCCACCCCCATCCCTTTTCCGCCAGCCCCTCGCGGATGTGTGCTGTTATCAACCGCCCTGTTCTCGGCGTTCACAGAGCACACCGTCACTGTGATTGTGACGTGTCCGGTTTGCTGCTCTGCTGCAGCAACTGTTCGTGCTCTCTCTCTCTCTCTCTCTCTCTCTCTCTATATATATATATATAGATATAGATATCTCACGCACGCACGCACACACACACGCACACACACACACACACACACACACAGAAAGAAAAAGAGAGGATCAATGGATTGGGACTGCCAAAATCAAAGAGATCATTTTCACCGCTTTACTTTAGAAGTGTGTACCAGAGGAAATCATGAGATGCAGTTAGATACCCAGATGATACACATACAGAGGCACTTGCTTCTGAAACGACTGATGTCATCAGTTAACACTATCAGCCACGCGAAAAGGGAGTGTTACGACTATGAATCAATTCCATAAACCAATTATTGTATGTTCGCATGGGGATTGTGTTCATCCTTGTCTACTTGTTTCTAGTTCCGTTTTGTAAAAGCAAGAAAGGACTGCTCTCCATTACATCGTAAAGTTTCCTCTGGAACGCAGCCAGTAACCAGGACAGAAAATACATGCGTATATATTGTCACGCTGTATAGGAGAACGGACTGCAAACCCCCACCCAACCCAGCACTAACACCCCGACAACACAAACACAGACGATAACAGAATAAAGTTGTTCTATATATATATATATATATATATATATATATGTGTGTGTGTGTGTGTGTGTGTGTGTGTGTGTGTTCAATACATGATGTAACAACACAGTTTGATTAACGATGGAACACAAAGCACAACTATAACACAGACAAGGAATTAACCAACAAAGGACAAGAAAAGGCACAAAACAACGCCGAGTCAAACGACACAATGCCCCACGTGGAGGCCAGTGGTCTCAAGAGAGACGAACTGAACAAGTCCATGGAAAAACGATGATGAAGCACAGGAGTGAGTATGTGTGAGAGAGGATGAAAATGTGTGGAGATGACACGGAAACACAGCCACTAAGTTGATGATGGGGGTACTAGAGCACGACACAAGGACGACGAGGACGATGAAGGTGGGTAAGTGGTGAAGACGACGAAACTGGAAATGACGAACTGAGTACGACGACGATGAAGACGAGTATGAGACGGAGACGATGAAGAAGAAGTGGTGACGACGAAGAAGAAAAACAGTGACGACAACGAAGACAAGGACAAACGTAGATCGCCCTGTAGAGACTCAGCCAGGCCAGAGGACACTGGCGGTGGAAGGGAGCGGAAGGCGGTGGAAGGGAGTGGAAGGCGGTGGAAGGGAGTGGAAGGCGGTGGAAGGGAGTGGAAGGCGGTGGAAGGGAGCGGAAGGCGGTGGAAGGGAGTGGAAGGCGGTGGAAGGGAGCGGAAGGCGGTGGAAGGGAGCGGAAGGCGGTGGAAGGGAGTGGAAGGCGGTGGAAGGGAGTGGAAGGCGGTGGAAGGGAGTGGAAGGCGGTGGAAGGGAGCGGAAGGCGGTGGAAGGGAGTGGAAGGCGGTGGAAGGGAGCGGAAGGCGGTGGAAGGGAGTGGAAGGCGGTGGAAGGGAGCGGAAGGCGGTGGAAGGGAGCGGAAGGCGGTGGAAGGGAGTGGAAGGCGGTGGAAGGGAGTGGAAGGCGGTGGAAGGGAGTGGAAGGCGGCGGCAGCCAACGACGCAGAACCCACGGGAGTCAAAGGCAGGCAGTGGGAGCCAAGGGGAGACAATGGATGCCCAGTGAAAGTCAGTGGATGGACAGGGAAGTAATGCTGAAAACACTGTAAATAGTCTATTATCCACTGGCAGGATTCACTCTTGACACCCAAACAAAATAAGTGTACCCAGCCAAGAATTTATAAAAACAACAAATCTTACAACAGTTCCGGATAATCACCACTTCCAAAACAGAACTAGAACACTGCAATTTTGACTGGTTAGCTTATTACAAAAGACGTTTGACATAAAGAAATTGTCTTACAAAGTTTCAAAGACTGGCAATGAAGCCACACTCAAGAAACAAACAGACATGACGGGAAAGGATAAAGGTAGCTAGTCTGGATATCTTAGCTTATGTTTCATATAATACGACTACACACATACACATACACGCGCGCGCGCGCGCATTTATAAAACTAATAAACAACCGAGGGTGTTCACAAGGAAAACTTAATAAATCTAGAGTATAATGGCCGAAACCCTCAATACACATTCTTATAAAAACTGATGTTTAAAATACGTATGCATCCTACAAAGCCACATAACACAGCAAAATAATTATATACTACCATTCCCCCCACCCCCTCCGGGCGAAAAGCCTCGATAACAGTCACTGCCCAGCGAAGAAGAGGCTGATCTCAGTTCAGTAACAGCCTGAACTGAGACTGGGGACACGAAAATTACGTGCAATCAGAACAACCCGCACTGCTGTCTAGCTGGATGGGGTGAGTGAACAAGGAGGGGGTTAGGCACGCACAACTGGATTTGTCATGAGATGTGACATATATTTGGATATATTCTCTCAAACATTTTTGATAATAATATCAAAATAGTTCCTGACTGAAGAAAATGCAAATCGTAACATTCAAAAATATCCATGTATATCATATATCTATATGTAGGGTTGAACTATTACCTTGTTGGTGTCATGAAACATGAAGACGTCAGTGATGGAGATAGGAACGCAGCCCAAAGGCAAACGCACAAACGCGGCCTCACTGCAGATGATATATCTCGTCTCTTTACGGGACTGGCGTTTCAGGTCCAGTCCTGAAGACGCCTCTCCTCAAACGCCAAAACTTCTTTGTAGACCGCCAGGCGCTGTGGTTAGTGGCGGGGATTACCCACCCAAGGACGGGCATGCTGCAGGCCCTAAGAGAATATTTCAAGTAGTCCTTGAAGTGTTTCAGTGGTCTTCTGATAATCCATGTGCCAGTATCCTGCCTGGATAAAACTGTCCTTGGCAATCGCGTGTCGTCCATTAGGAAGACATGGCCAACCCACTGAAACTGGGAATACATGAGGAGTGTTTCAACACCAATCATTTTTTGTTCTGCAAGCCACTTCACAGTTGGAAACTCCCATGAGAAGGATGTAGCTGGAAACATTTTATAACATCCATGGTGTTATTTGTGTGGTGTTAAATGTTCAGGTCATTGTATCGCATTGTTATAATATCATTTAGAGAAATCCAATGAAGAAAAACAACATCAAACAAACCAAAAAGGCTGGTGTGGAAAATCTCCTCGTGGTCACACACCTGAAGCAGAAGGTGGACACGATGTGTTCAGGCCTGACCAGCGTGTTGTTTCCGCGTTGACCCCGGCAGCACTGAGATGAGGCGTGACCCCCCCCCTCCCCCCACCCCCGAACAGCTCTCTTTCTCCAGGAGACGTGGTGTGGCGTCATGACTCAGTCCGCACCATACCACGCTTCCTTGACACTAAAACACAAGTCAAAGGACACACTTCTGAAAGGACAGAACCAGCGCACTTGCCGCTTTGTTTTAACTTTGAAAACTCACTGTGTGAAGCATGCGTGCTTTTGGAAGACGAGCTTTATCTTTTCCTAATGTTCTCAGCAAGTCGTTAATACATTGCGTTTTGAAAACATGGTGGTCAACGATGTGCACGTGACGATAGACAGGAAGACAGGGAACAAAAATCATTGTTGTTGTTTGTTTGTTTGTTTGCTTCTTTCTTTGTTTTTTGTTGTGAACAAAGCAAAGAATACGTACAAATCATATAACACATAAAGAAAGAAAGAAACAGAAGCTCGAACTGTTCACACACATATTCACGTGTGTGTGTGTGTGTGTGTGTGTGTGTGTGTTCATTCAGGCATGTATACGTGCACGCCTGTTTCTGCGTGAGTGCGTGAGAGTGCGTGCGTGCG
>NC_134899.1:46235372-46242872 GCF_041734735.1 Babylonia areolata | reverse complement strand
CGTTGCTGTATTTTTTTTATTTTTTAAGAACATGTTGTGCTGTGTGGACAAATCATTTGAAGTAGACATCCTCAAGAACTTTGGAGAGAAAATAAAGATATGACAGAAGAAAAAGACAAAACAAAGAGCACATGAGGACAAAAGAATGAAAGAAAGACGAAAATAACGAAAACATCGTGCATTGAAACGACAACTTCTGTTCCTTATAGTAATGCTAATTTGCGTGGACTTCAATAGAGTTTTTGTTTACAAACTCAAGATATTTTTTTGTTTCATATTTGTTGTTGAAAAACCTTTCAATAAAAGAAATAGTTTGTCGGATTATGTGTTCCCTTCTGTGGTTCATGTTGTGATGGGGTTCACAAGATTTGTAAAACAGGAATTGTTTGGCTGCCAGACACCGGCGGGAAACCAGCATGAATATTTCAGTCCTATGTTCGCTACCTTGTGCTGATGTCTCTTAATTGCACGGAACAGGGAAATAAGATTTGAGATAAACTGCAGGCTATGGCCAAGAATTTTGCTGAACTGCAATGGACCGCAATGCAGTGGAGTGATCTCTCTTTCCCTCTGTATATATACATATATATGTGTGTTTGTGTGTGTGTGTATGTGTGTGTGTGTGTAGAGAGAGAGAGAGAGAGAGAGAGAGAGAGATCGTTCGTTTACATGTGCATAGAGATTTCAGAGAAACCTACAGCGCGCGCGATCATATACGATAATTCAAAATAGTGGTATAAAGGTATCAAATCAGAGCATAAAAATGGAAATAGGACATGATGGTGGAGTGGCTAAAAAGTAAAAGCATTAGAGATAATGAAGCTAATGAGCGACATAGTAATGAAGATTGTTCGATTCTCGAGTTCACGCTACCTGGTTGGTTGAGGCTGGAATTTTGTTCTGATCTCTCGGGTCAATATTTGTGCAGACCTGCTACTGTCTGAGCCCCCTCCGTGTGTAAACGCACGCAGAAGATCGGATACACACGTTCAACGAATGATGAGCCCTCACAGGCGGCCAGTTGTCAGTTGTGCAAATGCCTCTGTGTTTGTGAAGCGCTTAGAGCTTGGTCTCTGACCGAGCAGAGGCGCTGTATCTGTATCAATATCATCATATCTTATTAAGTCATTGTGGATCTGGCAGATGATCTTGCAGATCACATTAGGGGTGGTACATATCAAATGATCTTTGATTACTCTTTTCCTCCCACCCCATGGAGATATGAATTCTTCTGTTGACCCTGAAAGTATACGTTTCTTTTGTTTCTTTTTTTCTTCCCCCTCCCCCCCCCCCCCCCCCCCCCCCCCCTTTTTTTTTTTTTTTTTTTTTTTTTTTTGCGTTGAGTACAGGAAGTTTTTGCTTGGAACCGTGAAGCTGATGATGTTTGGGGACATCTGGCTTGTTTCCCCCAATATTCCCCCTCTTGTCAGCTGCTGCGAATAAATCCATTGGATTTTTTCTTCCTATTTTCTGAATGTTTGCATATAATTCCAATGTATTTCCTTACGATCAATCTTTTATTTGGAACCCTGGTGCGAACCCAAGCAAATTGTTTGTTCTCGAGTTTCTGTGATCTTTTTGACTATTCTCTCCGCCACTGCCTCAGTGCCTGAGGACCAAGTACATAGTATATAGTACATAGTATCTTCCTCTTTGTTTTTCTTTCTGGAATATCCTCATCTAAACACAACATCCCTAAACGTGTTCCAACCCTATTGTTCATGCCCTGAAACCAGATGGTGGGTGACAAGATACAGGGAACAAACAGCCACTGGAGTTCTTAGAGAATACATCAGCAGCTGTTTTCCCTTCCTTCCTGATGTTGAGTCCAACACCCAGGTAGTCTGCTTCAGAAAGCACGCGAACGTGTGACTTATTGTTACTGTTGCTGCTGTTGATGATGATGATGATGCTGTTGGTGAAGTTGGTGTTTTTGTTATTTATACTCCCAGTCATGTTTCGTTCGGTTTGAATATCCACATTGGGCATCGCTGCAGATGTACATAAAGTCTCGGAGTTCAAAGGGGCGAGAGAACAGGGTGGACAAACGAAACAAGAAAGAAGAGTTGAACAGTAAAAATGTCACTTTAACTCACTCAGTACGGCCAGTCCTCTCTTCTCCTCTACACAGACCCCTCGGATGTCCAGTGGGTGTCTGAATGACCCAACCTTCAGCTTCCGTCGTCAGAATTGTGGTATTCTTTGTCAACATTCACCTCTTCAGTATAAGAGCCTTGGGATGAAACGCTGTTAACGTTGTCTCTTTCGCCTTTCGTATGGAGAGAGTTAAAACGTGTATAATATGGGAAGGCGTTGAGAGGGCAGGGCGGTTGGGAAAGAAGGGGAGAGAGAGAGGGTGATGAGAGAGGAGATGGCAGGGAGGGGGTGGGGGGGGGGGGGAGGGGGAGTGGTTCCGGTAAACGGTCCGGGGCCGGCAGCAGCCCAGCGGTGATGCATCTTAATCTGACGGTTCCTGTCGGCTGATCACAGCTCCCAGGGCCGGGCGGGGCACAGTGCTGTGTGCTCTGCGGCCAACACCGCTCTCAGCCCCCGCCCTCACGGCCCTCCGAGGAGGGTTCAAATGGAAATGCAATTTGATAGCGTTATAAAAATATTGCTGCTGGTGATGGTGGACGGGAAAGGGAGAGAGAGAGGGAGGGAGTAGGAGGTGGAATTTGTCGCCCTTTTTTTTTCTTTTTCAGTTGTGGGTGTTGGAGGTTTTGGCACGGGGTGTGGTGAGTAAGGGGGGTGTGGGCGTTGGAGGTGTTGGCACGGGGTGTGGTGAGTAAGGGGGGTGTGGGCGTTGGAGGTGTTGGCACGGGGTGTGGGTGTTGGAGGTGTTGGCACGGGGTGTGGTGAGTAAGGGGGGTGTGGGTGTTGGAGGTGTTGGCACGGGGTATGGTGAGTAAGGGGGGTGTGGGCGTTGGAGGTGTTGGCACGGGGTATGGTGAGTAAGGGGGGTGTGGGTGTTGGAGGTGTTGGCACGGGGTGTGGGTGTTGGAGGTGTTGGCACGGGGTGTGGTGAGTAATGGGGGTGTGGGTGTTGGAGGTGTTGACACGGGGTGTGGTGAGTAAGGGGGGTGTGGGTGTTGGAGGTGTTGGTACGGGGTGTGGTGAGTAAGGGGGGTGTGGGCGTTGGAGGTGTTGGCACGGGGTGTGGGTGTTGGAGGTGTTGGCACGGGGTGTGGTGAGTAAGGGGGGTGTGGGTGTTGGAGGTGTTGGCACGGGGTGTGGTGAGTAAGGGGGGTGTGGGTGTTGGAGGTGTTGGCACGGGGTGTGGTGAGTAAGGGGGGTGTGGGTGTTGGAGGTGTTGGTACGGGGTGTGGGTGTTGGAGGTGTTGGCACGGGGTGTGGTGAGTAAGGGGGGTGTGGGTGTTGGAGGTGTTGGCACGGGGTGTGGTGAGTAAGGGGGGTGTGGGTGTTGGAGGTGTTGGCACGGGGTGTGGGTGTTGGAGGTGTTGGCACGGGGTGTGGTGAGTAAGGGGGTGTGGGTGGATAGGGAAACAGTGCTACATTTGTAGTGGTACAAATGGTTGTGGTGGTAGTGATGATGATGATGATGATGATGGTGATGAAAATGTGTGTGTGTGTTTATTTTTCAGTGTGTGAGCGTGTGCGCGTGTACGTGTGCGTGTGAATGGGAACGCACGTATGTGTGTGTGTGTGTGTGTGTGTGTGTGTGTGTGTGTGTGTGTGGTTGTCTGTGTGTGTGTGTGTGTGTGTGTGTGTGTGTGTGTGTGTGTGTGTGTGTGTGTGTGTGTGTTTGTCAGTGTGTGAGCGTGTGCGCGTGTACGTGTGCGTGTGTATGGGAACGCACGTGTGTGTGTGTGTGTGTGTGTGTGTGTGTGTGTGTGTGTGTGTGTGTGTGTTTGTGTGTGTGTGTGTGTGTCTGTGTGTGTGTGTGTGTGTGTGTGTGTGTGTGTGCGCGCGCGTGCGTATGTGTGTGTGTGTGTGTGTGTTTGAGTGAGAGAGGGAGGGACGGAGAGAGAGAGAGAGAGAGTGTGTGTGTTGCGGTTTTTATTGTACTGATTGCATGAACAATGATGATAATCATAACATAGCTAACCTAATCAAGTTGATCGATGGACAAAATGCGATTATAGTAATTAATCAAAAATATAGAGACAAAATGCGATTATAGTAATTAATCAAAAATATAGACTGAGCTGATTAACCTCACTTATTCACGTGGTTGAAAATTGCCTCATTCATAATTCAAAGCCCATCAATAAAGAACGATGTAGGAGTGCAACAGGCAACATGAACTATCTCCAAACATAATGATTCTCGTGAAGCATAGCATTTTCCTTGTTGTGGTTATGACATCCAGAATGACGGTGTTGTTTCATTGAATGGTTTCATTCATTTCTTTCTCCTTTTTATATATAGTTTCAGGTGTGTGCATTTTTTTTTTATCTTGTTCGTTTTTTGTTCATGGTGATGATGATGTGATTGTTCATTTCTTGTCTGTTTACGGGCCTTTTTTATTCTGGACTTTGTAGTTACCAGTTAATTAATTATCTACAATGTAATTGTATCTGTTTGTTTGCAGATGTTGGAGGTGAAGGGGGTGTCCGGTGATATGCACCGTTTGCAAGGCGTTACCCACGCCAGTCATTCCTGGTTCCCAACACAGCCACACCCACCATGGTCTGCTGTCCACGGGGAGGTGTCAGTGATGGGTCAGTCCACAGGACAAACTGCTGCTGAGTGACTCCAGGGGTGTTGTGTGGAGGTCCGGGGGAGTCAAGAGACACCACCTGCTCTGCCCCATGCTGACAAGACCAATCACTCAGTCACTGAGCCACACTGAGTGGGCCTTCTCCCTGAGTGATACCTCCCACCACTCCCTTCAAGGCCTCCGTGAATTCAACCCACACCCATGACTTTGACATGAATGAGTCACCACCGGCATGGGTAAGGTGTGGGAATGGAAACTGAGGTCAGCACGATAGCGGGGCATGATAGGCCATATAAGTGGTAACATTTTTGCTTTCTGGTGTTTATGTGTTGATGGTGAATGGTGATCAGTATGGTGACGATGTTGCGATGGAGAAGTCTATTTACGTTTTGGACTGCGTGACAAGGTTGTATACCTACTCCACTCTTCCATTCCTATCATATCCCGGCGTCAACCAGACACGACAAATACACGAGACAACCACAGTGCTGGTCACACACCCAAAGTCGCGTTCAACTGGTCGATTACCCTGGACTGTGTAGTCTGCTTCTTCACATTGTCTCCGGGCCGTGTCCTGCCGATACACGCAATGAAAAAGCTACGGACTACATCGGTGAACACGGAGGAAGGATTGCACAACTGGTTTGCCAATAGGTCGTCAACCCAACAACTATGGTCGCATCCTCTCGGTCTGTCGAAGCCAGTCACTTCGCACTGGCGGTCTGGTTTGATGCCAGAGCATGCTCGCAATCAAACGGATGCCACCTGTCGTTGTGCTCTGATCTTCACTAAACTAAAGAGAGAGGGCGATTTGGTGATGTTTATTCACACACACACACACACACACACACGCAAAGAAGTCGATCTTGTTTAAGATGTTTGGTGTTCTGTTGCAGTCCATGTTTACGAATGAAGCTGAATCATGGAGCAGTTGTCTTTGAACTTCCTGGAAAGGGAAGAGCAGTCTAATACACAGGACACCGTACAGATATACTTCTGTAGTATATTTTCTGCATACGAATATCAAACAGATCGACCAAATGACACTGATCACTACTGAGTCGGGTTGAGGAGCACAGCTGGTTTCCTTTTGTCTTTTTCCCTAATGCGTGAATCCACTGGTTTCTTAGCTGTTCACTTGAACTTGGAATTGGGAACAATGCAGTTAATTGCAGGAAAGTATACTTCGTTGTGGAAAACCGTAAGCCTGCTTCAAAGCAGTCAATTAAGCTACCAGTTTAGTTCGAACATTTGATTACAGTACCTGAACGAAAGAGCGTAGAGAAGCTTATATGATTAGTGTTTAACACTTTTACTTTGAAACCCCTCTCTCTCTCTGTCTCTCTCTCTCTCTTTCTCTCTCTCTCTCTCTCTCCCTCTCTCTCTCTCTCGCGCGCGCGTTAACTCGAACACAAGCACACAAATTCACACATGAATAGGCTTACATTCATCCATGCACGCACACCCACGCGCGCACGTTTGCGCGCGCGCACACACACACACACACACACACACACACACTGGCACGCGCGCGCGCGCACACACACACACACACTGGTACGCGCACACACACACACACACTGGCACGCGCACACACACACACACACACACACACACTGGCACGCACGCGCACACACATACACACATACACTGGCACACAAACACACACACACACACACACACACACACACACACACACACACACACACACAGTAGGTAGGGAAGCACACAGAACAAAAGCAGGAGAACCGGGGAAGTTTTACTGTTCCCACTTTCCCCACGAGGGAAATAAATGTCTCGCATGTCTGAATTTGGCTTGGTGGAAACTGTAAAGCTCGTAAATAAAACAGTCTTTGCTCTCGGACAATCACAGTTCTTCCTCCTCCACCTCCTCTCTCTCTCTCTCTCTCTCTCTCTCTCTCTCTCTCTCCTCTCTCTATCTCCTTCTCTCTCTCCATTAGTTTGTCCGACAAAGGGTTATCCAGTTCAAAGCACAGACACACGTATTTACACCTACACACACACACGCACGCACGCACACACACACACACACACACACACACACACACACACACACACACACACACACATACATACATACATACATACATACACAGTCACACCAAAAACAAAACAAAAACCACGATTACCCACGGACGCACGCACAAATGTTTCAACGGAAAACCCTTTCCTTTGCGTGCGCGCACACACACACACACACACACACACACACACACACACACCACGCTTCTTTCGCAGCTTCTCTCACACAGCCGCGTGGCGTCATCCTACACGGGCCGCACCAAATCCAGCTCAGAACTTGCTTTATGGGGCCCGCCCCACCTCGCCGATCGCGAGACGTGTGAATAATTCAGGGGATGAAGGCCAATGACAAAAAGAAACGCTCCCGTCTCCGCGCAGCCCCCAGAGAGCCCCTTCAACGTGCAAGGATGAAAGAACACGACTAGCACCGCGGAAAGTCTCTCGCTGGGGACCTGAACAAAGTCTTTGTCATTCCAGCTTCGTACGGACAACGTATAAATAAGTGAAGGAACGGGGTTTGAAGCCCCGCTGAAATGATAGATTTTGAACGATGTGGGGGATGTTATTTGGGTCATTTCGCTGATGGCGTGCGGAAATACCAATCAGTGATCGCTTCACTCAAGCAGATTTACATCCAATAAACACTTGAGTGGGAAGCTTAAAAAGCAGCAACTTAACAAACACTAGAACACACACGCACACGCGCTCACACACATACGCACACACACACAGACACGCACGCACGCACGCAAACACACACACATACACGCGGACAC
>NC_134899.1:46227872-46230372 GCF_041734735.1 Babylonia areolata | reverse complement strand
CCTAACTCTTACATAATACTGTATTCACTCACAACCCCTCCGGTTTTCACGAATAATGACTCAGTAGTGTTTCAGCAACATCTGTGGATGTAGCACACTACTGAATATAACACACCACTGTGCTATGATTAGCGTGTTACCATGGGGGAGAGATGGTTCTCTGCCAATGCCGGGTTGTCTGCAGCAAAACCGGGCACACAACTAGCTCTCTCTCTCTCTCTCTCTCTCTCTCTCTCTCTCTCTCAGAATTCAAGTGGTTTCTAGCTGTTATCTCTACAGGTTGTGTACAGTCTCCTACTTTGTCATTTCCCCTTTTTTCCTTACCATTTTTTTGAAGTGATTTTTGATATAACAGAAAGGTTGATCAGCAGTTACCTGCACTTGTTTTCCTACCACTATCATGTTGTACGAAAAAAAAGCACACACACACACACGCGCGCGCGCGCACGCACACGCACACGCACACGCATATATATATATATATATATAGAGATATATATATATACAATTACGTATGAAATGTTGATAAGAGAAGAAGCTTTTCAATCCCATCAACAATCAAGCCATTTGTCATCGAATCAAAAACTAATTCCGCTGTGTCTAGACATAGTAATTTAATGCTGCCCCCACCTTCTCCTCTCTGCCGGCTGTGTGCAGGATGCACGTGCACCCTTTGGAGTTACCATGTGTTGGTCTTCCCTTTACTTCCATTCATTCACTTACCAGCTAAAACGATTATATTAAAGGTCAAAGGTCCCATAGCCTTTCACGGCCATCAGGGCAATGAACTGATGTTCTCTGTGTCTAGGACTCGGCATAGGAATGCGAAGCGCAATCCTCTCGTTCCGCCGTGTTTACCTGAGACAAAAATAGCATGTAGTACTTTCCTAAGATTCAAAGCGAAGCGACACAATCCAAAACATGCAGCACTCACCCGCTAGAACGTCGCAACCTTCACCGACCCAAGCCCTCAACAACGTGACCAAGGGCGTTAACCATGAGGTTGGTAAGCTCTACACTTTCCCCCGTCCCTCTCCGCTGACTGCTCAACATCGACACTCCATCTCAAACTGGAAATTACCTCCCTTTCTACAAGTTTAATCAAGCTGTTCAAAAAGGAAGCGAGAGGCTGGGCTGTTCTTTACCGCCCACCCATCTTCTGCATTCCTAATGAACGGAATCAAAGATGGCAGAGTCCTACCCGTGTTGAAAATGGTCCCCACTGCAACGAGGCGAAAGTAAGAGAAGGGGTAGCTATGGGCTTGACACCACATCACAGGGAAGGGGAAGATAGGGCTTGACACTTGATATCACAGGGAAGGGGCAGGGGGTAGCACTAGGGGTAAAATTTTGACCAAAAATCATTTAAAAAAAAAAAAGTGTTTTGTGTTTGTTGTGAATTTTGCAAGAATAATGTTTCATAAAGCCTTACATGTGTGTGTTTTGTTTGAATTATTACTCAAAGTGTGTGTTTTTAACTGTTTTTGTGAGTGGGTGTGAGAGAAAGTTGTGAAAAAAAAGATCGATTGCATCCAAAAATTGCCCATTTTCAATCGCGCCTACCGTTGCTACGCCGCCATGAAGCATGGCTTGTGACCTACTAAACTGGAGAAGAAGAAACGGCGTTCACCATGAGCCTAATTAGCATAGGAAAATTCCTGCACAGCCAGCCTGCCAGGGCCTAAAAGTGGGTCACTGGCTTGCTTGTTGTTGGTGAAGTGATTGGCCGGTTCGGTCACGTGGCCGATCTGAGCTTTATTATTGGCTCTCAAACGACTTCCTGTTTGCAAAGCGTCTGCTATCTGTGTCTATTCAGATCGATCAACATTGGATTATTTTAGCAATCTTTGAAAAGATAAGAATGACAAAGGAAAGAAAAGTTAAATTTAGGACCCTCCACAAGTTTGGGAAGCGGCGGAGAGGTAGGAAAAGTGCTCAGCAAGTCAGCACTTCGCAGACAAAGGCAAGCACTAACCCCCCCTCGGAAACCGAAACAAGAGCCTTGAGCCCCAAACGTTCGACATCTCGTCAAAAATCACCATCTCCTGTCCCATCAACATCGAAAAAAGAACTTTACGGTTCTAGACCAGCATCCGAACGAAAGCTAAGCTTCTTTGGAAAACGTAAGAAGACGGAAGATTCGAGCGATTCAGATGATAGTTCAGAGAAGGTGGCGGAGAAAGGAGGCGTGGAGGCCCAGACAAGAGGTCCGACGGACATGAACGTGATCATCAACATTCTGTGTATGCAGTTGATCATATCTAAACTCCACTGCCCATCATGCAATGAATCGGTAAGTTTGTTTATCTGACATCCTCCCCCACCCTCTGTCTCTTTCTCTGTCCCTCCTTCTCTCTCACCTTCCCTCTCTTGGTTTACATGTGTGATGGAGTGTTTGGATGTTGACGTTGTGTGTGTGTGTGTGTGTGTGTATGTGTGTGTGTGTGTGTGAAAATAAATAAGAAAAATAAGAAAAAGTCAGTTTCTCACACATGCACAT
>NC_134899.1:46152872-46222872 GCF_041734735.1 Babylonia areolata | reverse complement strand
CAACAGATGGATTGTGGCACAGTGACGGCACAGCCTCAACAGATGGATTGTGGCACGTTGACGGCACAGCCTCAACAGATGGATTGTGGCACGGTGACGGCACAGCCTCAACAGATGGATTGTGGCACGGTGACGGCACAGCCTCAACAGATGGATTGTGGCACGGTGACGGCACAGCCTCAACAGATGGATTGTGGCACAGTGACGGCACAACCTCAACAGATGGATTGTGGCACAGTGACGGCACAACGTGACCTCAACAGATGGATTGTGGCACGGTGACGGCACAACCTCAACAGATGGATTGTGGCACAGTGACGGCACAACCTCAACAGATGGATTGTGGCACAGTGACGGCACAACGTGACCTCAACAGATGGATTGTGGCACGGTGACGGCACAACCTCAACAGATCGATTGTGGCACAGTGACGGCACAACGCGACCTCAACAGATGGATTGTGGCACGGTGACGGCACAACCTCAACAGATGGATTGTGGCACAGTGACGGCACAACGTGACCTCAACAGATGGATTGTGGCACAGTGACGGCACAACCTCAACAGATGGATTGTGGCACAGTGACGGCACAACGTGACCTCAACAGATGGATTGCGGCACGGTGACGGCACAACCTCAACAGATGGATTGTGGATCAGTGACGGCACAACGTGACCTCAACAGATGGATTGTGGCACGGTGACGGCACAACCTCAACAGATGGATTGTGGCACAGTGACGGCACAACGTGACCTCAACAGATGGATTGTGGCACAGTGACGGCACAACGTGACCTCAACAGATGGATTGTGGCACAGTGACGGCACAACGTGACCTCAACAGATGGATTGTGGCACGGTGACGGCACAACCTCAACAGATGGATTGCGGCACGGTGACGGCACAACCTCAACAGATGGATTGTGGCACGGTGACGGCACAACGTGACCTCAACAGATGGATTGTGGCACAGTGACGGCACAACGTGACCTCAACAGATGGATTGTGGCACGGTGACGGCACAACTTCAACAGATGGATTGCGGCACGGTGACGGCACAACCTCAACAGATGGATTGTGGCACAGTGACGGCACAACGTGACCTCAACAGATGGATTGTGGCACAGTGACGGCACAGCCTCAAAAGATGGACTGTGGAAGGAGTGGGGAGGAAGATGAGAAGAGGGCGGATGGATTGGGGGGAGGGGGGGGGGGTTAAAGAGATAGGGGAGAGAAGGGGGGAGAGGATGGGGGTGGTGCAGTTGACACTGCTGGCACATTTGCAACGCAAAGAGAGGGGGGAGGAGTGAGAGAGAGACAGAAGAAGAAGGAGAGGAGATGAAAAACAATGCCATTTATCGACTCTCAGTGTGTTCCTCACCGCACGGCTCCACCACCAGCTTTCTCTGATCCCTCACCCCAGCACAGCACCACGAAAAACGTGTTCTGGCACTTACCCTGTCTGACAGCACGATTAGGGCCAAATCACTCTCCGGCCCACACCAGCTCGGCCCAACTTTAACAAGTTTGGAAACGACAATGAACCATCCTTCTGCTCACTCAGCCAAGAAGGACAACTCTCAAGGGAAGGCGTTATGACGTTAAGGGACATCACTCAGGAAACTAAAATAAGACACACGTCTGGGTGGTGGTGGTTGTTGGGGTGGGGGGTGGGGGTAGGAAGTGGCTGGGGAACAGGGGTAACTGAACTCCGCGGAGGTGGGAACTTTCAAAACAGTTCCCATTTCGTCCTGGGCTTGGTTAAACATGCACTGCGATGTGTCTGTGGTCCATTTTCAAGTTAGTTCGGCCTCAGCACAGCCTGATGGAGTTAGCAGAGAGAAGGTGTCAAGCTGACTCATGTTTCATTCATGCTACTTTTCACAGGTACCAGGGAGTGTGTGAGTGTGCACAGAAAACTGGACGTGTTTGTGCAAATGACTTCACTTGAGTAAAAGGTAAATGCTTCTGACACAGTTTCAGATTAACTTTCGTGCTCTCTCTCTCTCTCTCTCTCTCTCTCTCTCTCTCTCTCTCTCTCTCTCTCTCTCTCCCTCCCTCTCTCTCCCTCCCTCCCTCCCCCTCTCTCTCTCCCTCCCCCCCTCTCTCTCTCCGGCCCTACCTCCCTCCCTCTCTCTCCCTCCCTCCCCCCTCTCTCTGTCCCCCCCCCCTCTCTATCTCTCTCTCCAGCACAAACTGCTGTTCACACCAAACTGCTTGCCTCCTGTCACTTTCTGTAGAAAAAAAGGAAAGAGAAAGGAGAGAACGAAAAACCGTGCTGTTCAGATCTGCAACTCAATTTCCTTCACTTGCACTCTCGTTTTCCACATTCATTCTTGCTAAGCTTGTAACGTTACTCACAATTATCCGCTGTAGTTGAAGCTCACGGAAGAATCATGTGGTGAATGAAGTGTTGGCTGTGACTGAAACAACAGTGCCGCCTTCAGCGTGGTTTGATTTCACTCTTTTTCAGTTGTCACGAACTTCATCTTGTGCCAGATTCTCTCTCTCTCTCTCTCTCTCTCTCTATTTCTGGTAATTCTCTGCAGACGTGACGGTTCTTAATACAAGATTACATAAATTAATGAATAAATAAATGAATAGATAGATAGATAGATAGATAGATAAAATAGAATATAAGATTTTTTTTAATAACGTTCTTGCCTCAGTTACTCTGTTTGTGCTACTTGAGGCTTATCCATTACACAATTCATTTTTTCTTACCACGACAAGAATAGATATTCGGAAATGTTCATTCTCCTTTTACGTTGCATGTTTTTGACAATATGTACCTTCTTGGATCTGCACCTATTGTGTCATATTCTCGAGCTGCTATTACTCTTGAAATTATTTATTGTATTGTTTCCGACTGATAACATACTTTGCCTGAATTCACATTTTAACACCTTCAAGAAATAAAATGTACCGATACTTTGTCATGGTGCATTATTGAATCACATCTTATGTAGTGTGTGTGTGTGTGTGTGTGTGTGTGTGTGTGTGTGTGGATGTGTGTGTGTGTGTGTGTGTGTGTGTGTGTGTGTGTGTGTGTGTGTGCGTTCCTGTGTGTATGCATGTATTGTGTCAACTAACAGATAACACTGTCACACCCTTACGCCATAATCACTAACATTGTGCAAAGAGCATTCTCATGTATTACTACCCCATAGATAAAGCTAAAATATCTATCAGCACGCAGGAAATGTTATTGTGAAACCCGTTTATTGTCAGTCTTTATTAAACAATTATTGCATGATGGGCCATTGGATTTCCGTGCTGGAGGGGTAGAAGAGGAAAGTTTCAAAGCACATGTGCACTCATGAAATGGTCGATTTAAATGGATTCAAAAATTGGGATATCTTACTGTAATTTCAGCAGACTACTAAGAAATGGAAAATAACGTGTAATGTTAGAATGTCTTCTGTCAATCAATCAGACAATGAATCACTCAGTCGATCAGACAAAACGTGGACAACCGCCTGCTATGATATTGTGTGAGTATTGCCCCTGTGTATCTGTCTCTCTCTGTCTCTCCTCTCTCTTTCTCATTCTGTCTCTGGGCTGTATCATATGTACACAACTGCACGTGAATGCATTTAGAATCCAGTTCTCTGTTGTTGTTTTTTGTTTGTTTTTTGTTGTTGTTGTTGTTTTTGGGGGGGTTGTTGTTGTTGTTTGTTTTTTTAATTATTATCCAACTTAATCGTGGGGAGCTTGTAATGAACATGTATGTTTATTCAACAAAATGTCTTTGCGTCTTTCTGTCTCTGTGTCTCTCTTTCTTCTTTCTTTCTCGTTCTGTCTCTCTTTCCTTCTACCCATCCTTATCTCTCTCACTATCTCTCTATCTGTCCCTCGCTCTCGTGTCGATATCTCACTCTCTCTATCTGTCCTTCTCCCTCCCTCTCTCTCTATCTGCCTTTTTACTTTCTCTCCACAATATGCCGAATGAAACACTTTGAAGACATGTCTGTTCTCTGCAAAAAGTGCACAGCATAATCTCCCTCCTTCCCTCCCTTTTCTCCGTCTGTCTCTGTCTCTGTGTCTTTGTCTGTCTTTCTCTGCTTGTTTGTCTGTCTTTCTCTGCTTGTTTGTCTGTCTTTCTCTGCTTGTTTGTCTGTCTTTCTCTGCTTGTTTGACTGTCTTTCTCTGCTTGTTTGACTGTCTTTCTCTGCTTGTTTGTCTGTCTTTCTCTGCTTGTTTGACTGTCTTTCTCTGCTTGTTTGTCTGTCTTTCTCTGCTCTCTGCTTGTTTGTCTGTCTGTCTGTCTCCCTGTGCCTCTTTCTCTCTCTCTATCTCTCCCATCCACCCCCAAAACACACCGACACAGACACATACACATATAGACACACATACGTAAGCATACGCGCGCGCGCGCTCACACACACACATACGCACACGCAGGTGTACACACATGAGGGTGTTTAAAGACCTAACAGCGTTTACCATCCTGTGGAGATCAGATGACAAGCTTCCCAGAGAGCATGACATGTGACCGGCAGTGAGACGTGTCAGCACATGTCCGTGCTGCCTGGCCCTGGGTGGAAATATGTGCACACAGTGTTTAAATGTACAGTACAACATGCTGGAAAGGATGCTGGCACGGTGTTACCTGTTCGTGATCTGGAGGCTTATCCATTACACCGAGTCATTTTTTCCTTCCACGAAGAATGCTATTCGGAAAGGTCTTCTTCCTTACGTTGCTGATTTTTGACAATATTACCTTCTGGATCTGGACCAATGGTGTCTTTCTCGGCTGTGATTACTCTTGAAATTATTTATGTTGTTTCCGATGATAACTAATTGGCGCTATTCCTTCTTACCCTCAAGAGATAATTCTTCCGTACCGAAGTCTTTGTCATGGCATTATTGATACATCTTATGTGTTCTTGTCGTGTGTGTGAAGTGTTGTGTGTTCGTGTCGTGTGATGTGTGAGTGCTGTTGTGTGTGTGTGTGTGTGTGTGTGAGTGTGTGTCTTCTGTGTGCTGGAAGGGTGTTTTCGTGTGTGTGGAGTGTGTGTGTGTTGTGTGTGTGTGGTGCGTTCCTGTGTGTGCTCTTCTGTGTCAACTAGAAAGTCTGTCACTTCCTCTAGCTCAAAAGTGTGCAGACTTCTCATGTATTAACCCATAGATAGCTAAAATCCTCTCAGACGGAAAGTGCTTATTGTGAAACCTCGTTTAGTCGTCTTCTTTAAACATTATTGGATGAGGCCATTGGTTTCCGTCGTGAGGGTAAAGGAAAGTTTCAACACATGTCACTAAATGAATGGTTCGATTTCATGGATTCCGAAAATGGGATATCCTACGTAATTCAGCGAACAAGCAATCGGACAATAACGTGATGTGAAAGTCTTCTTCCTCTATGCACTGGAAAGTCTTCCTCTCGATCAGACCAAAACGTGGCACCGCCTCTTGATTGTGGTGAGTATTGCCCTGTGTATCGTCTCTCTGTCCTCTCTCTTTCTCATCTGTCCTGGCATGTTCATATGTACACACTGCCGTGAATGCTGATAGGAACCATTCTGTCTGTGTATTTGTTAGTTTTTGTTTGTTGTTGTTTTGGGGGGTGTTGTTTCTTTTGTTTTTTGTAAATGATTTCCAACTTAATCGTGGGAGTTGTAATGAACATGTATGTTTATTCACAAAAGGTCTTTGCGTTCTTCCTGTTCTCTGTTATCTTTTTCTCGTTCTTCTCTTTCTTTACCCATCTTATCTCTCTGAAGTCTCTTCTGTCCTCGCTCTGAGTCGAATCTCACTCTTCTTCGTCCTTCTGAAGTCCCTCTCCTTCATCTGCCTTTTTAAGCTTTCTCTCCACTATCCCGAATGAAAGTTTGAAACTGTTCTTTCTCTGCAAATGACACATAATCTCCTCCTCCTCTTTCCTCGCGAGTGTCTCTGTCCTGTGTCTTTGTAGCTTCTTCTTCTTGTCTGTCTGTCGTCTCCCGTGCCTCTTTCTCTCTCTCTTCTCCTCCACCCCAAACATCCGAAAGTCAATACCATTAACACCATACGTAGATAAGCGCGGCTGCCTTCCCACATCGCAAACGCAGGTGTACACACATGGTGTTAAGACCAACAGGCTTTACCTCGATCTATACCTTCCTCGTGATGCTGGAAAGGTGCTTCCTTCCTCGTGATGCCTGGAAAGGTGCTTCCTTCCTCGTGCACCAGTACTGCTTTCCCTATTTCCCATGTCTGTCTGTCTGTCAGTTTCTGTCGTTCATTTGTGTCATTAACATTTCTTGTTGATGCCTCTCTCTCTCTCTCTCTCTCTCTCTCTCTCTCTCTCTCTCTCTCTCTCTCTCTTTCTTAGTGGTTTAAATGAAGAGATGGACGACTACCTCTTAAAGCGACAAGAATATAAACACTTGTTATAATCAAAATCCGCCATGTATAAAAGTCATATGAAAATAAGATTATTGATTGTATCGATGACCCAAAAACATTTTGGGCTACCATTAAGTCAATATCATCGAGGAAAATTATTAATGAAAACATCTCAAAGGAAGAATGGATAAAGTACTTTGCTACAGTATTTGATGCCATAAACATTATGTATCAAAAGAAAGTAATTATCCATGATGGATGTGATCATGATGATGAATTCAATTTGCAGTTAAACGGAGATATCCAAATTGATGAAGTCTTTGATGCTATCAACCATTTAAAACATAATAAAGCTGGTGGCCCTCATACTTTAATTCCTGAGGTATTTATCTACTCTGTAAGTACTGTAGCACCATTTCTGGTACGTTTATTTAACCAAGCCTTTAGCACTGGGCAATACCCAGAGTCTTGGTCAGAAGCAATTATTCAACCAGTTTACAAGAAAGGTAAAACAGATGACCCAAATACCTATCGTGGGATTTCCCTTTTAAATGTATGTAGTAAGCTGTACAGTTATATACTTAATAAGCGTCTAGTCACATGGATCGAGGAAAATGAAAGTATAGGAGAAGAGCAAGCGGGTTTTAGGAAGGATCACTCTACAATAGATCACATCTTTACACTCTTTACAGTCATTCAGAAATACTTAGCACAAAATAAGAAACTTTATGTTGCCTTCATCGACTTCAAGAAAGCATTCGACTTTGTATCACACAGTAAACTCTGGCCTATACTTTTGAAACATGGCTTAAGTGGGAGAATATTCTACGCAATTCAAAGCATGTACCAAACGGTAAAATTCCGAGTCAGAAGTGGGGACGGGTCGGGACTGTCAGATTTTCTTTTTTGTCAAAAAGGACTCAAACAAGGGGAAACAACTAGCCCATTACTCTTCTCCTTATTTATTAACGAACTAGCCACTGACATTGTTAGTAATGGAAGACATGGAGCTCAGCTTTACCCAGATTTTTACGAATTGTTTATATTGCTATTTGCTGACGACGTAGCTTTGATATCATTCACTCCAGTTGGATAACAGCATAAGCTGACTTTGCTAGCAAAGAATGCAGATTCCCTTAATCTCACAGTAAATTTGGAGAAATCGAATATTGTTATTTTTAGGAAGGGTGGGTACATTGCTAGTCGAGAAAGATGGTTTTACAAAGGTACGGAGATAAAAATTGTTAATGCTTACAATTACCTAGGAATTTTGCTCAGCACTCGGCTTTCATTCTCTTTCTCTCTTAACAAACATATAACAAAGCAAAAGCTGGAATTCTTGATATATTTAGAACCATGTGGACACTTGGTGATGTAACTCCATCGCTTTTCTTCAAATTATTTGATACACAAATTAAACCCATGCTTTTATATGGGTCAGAGGTTTGGTGCTTGCTAAACGACTCCGCATCGAAAAGGCACATTTATTTGCATTAAAAAAACTTCTTAATGTATCTCCAAAAACGCCAAACGACATGGTATATGGTGAAACGGACAGGAAACCATTATGGATAGATGTAAAAGTAAATGCAATTCGATATTGGCTACGTCTTACCAGAATGGAAAATAGTAGACTTCCTAGGAAATCATACAATATGCTTCTTAATATTCATGACAATGGTAAAGATTGCTGGGTCACGGATGTCCACAGACATTTAACAATTTATGGTTTTGGGTTTGTTTGGCTTAATCAAGGGGTACAAGAGATTAACTGGTTTTTACGTGAATATAAAGAACGTATATCTGACTGTTGGTTTCAAGGGTGGAATGAAAGAATCAAGGAACGTGAAAGATATTCTGTGTACAGATTGTTCAAAACTGAATTATCTTTAGAACCTTACTTCGAAAGTATCAAAAATATAAAACTTCGAGACACATTCATTCGATTCAGGCTTGGCATATCTGACATAAAAACACATAAATTACGCTTTTCTTCTGACTATGGGGTAGATCGTGTCCTTTGTGTAAATGCCGATTGGAAGATGGAACGCATTTTCTGTCGATGTGCACAGCAACCGATGATTTAAGACATAAATATTTTACAAAAGAAAACGTGAAGAAACTTTAAATACATCCCATGGCGTTTATGTGTGATGTTCAACCTTCAAACAGCTTAGCAAAATTTATTTACCATAGCTTAAGACTGCGAAGGGAGACTCAGCGTAAATGATCTCACATACAAAGCTTCATCTCGAAAACCAATTCTTAGCATGCAAAACGCCATTCGATTTATGTTGCCACTGTTTAATTGATTCGTTGATGGAAATGTATGTTAATCGATTGTGAAGATAGTTAAATTGACAAATGGTATTTGAGTATTCTCTCTCTCTCTCTCTCTCTCTCTCTCTGTGTGTGTGTGTGTGTGTGTGTGTGTGTGTGTGTGTGTGTGTGTGTGTGTGTGTGTGTGTGTGTGTGTGTGTGTGAGAGAATACGTAATCGGGTCAATGGCCTCGGGTTACTTAAATATCAACCTCATCAGTAGTCTACGAAGATTGTGCGTATACATACCGTTAGATATTGTTTTGTATTCCTTATGAAAAGCAAAAGAATGTTGTGAAAAGCGTAAAAGTGTAGGAGGGAGGGAACGTTCGAAGGGGTGGGGGAGGGGGGGAGCGTGTTTTCCACTTGGTGATATGAGCATGTTGCTTACGTCATTAAACCATTTGAATCTCGAATCTTGAATCTCTCTTTCTGGCTTCTGTCTATCTGTTTGTCTCTGTGTGCCTTTGTCTCTCTCTCTCTGTCTTCTGTCTATCTGTTTCTGTCTGTCTGTCTATCTGTCTGTATGTCTGTTTGTCTGTCTTTCTCTCGCTCTCTCTGTCTTCTGTTTCTGCCTGTCTGTCTGTCTGTCTGTCTGTCTGTCTCTCTCTCTCTCTCTCTCTCTCTCTCTCTCTCGCTCGCTCTCTCTCTCATTCCCTTCCTCCATGCACCCCCATAATAGTTTTCTTTCTCACCTTCCTTCTCTTTTCCTCCCTGATGTACGTGAAACACGTTTTGACATTTCATGAATGTACGACTGAACACAGCACTAGAAACTACCGTGGCTCTCTGGGGACTTACGCCAAGCAGTTCCCACAGGATCAACGGTGTTAACTGTGAAAAATGGAGGCTCTCAGCTCTTGTAAGAGACAATGACAGCACAGGCTTACACCAGTCCTCCACGTCACCACACATCCATCCGTGTTCTTCCCTGCTTTTACCGGTGAGGGCCACTCTATATCTAGGCCACAAAAACAGAATAAAAGAAAAGACAAAAAAGGAAATAGAAATAAATACGCAAAGCCGAAATAACTAAGAGAACAACTGCTCCCCATTGCAATATTTCATATGTATATAGATATGTCGCGTTCGTTGTCTATGTCAGTGTGGGTACATGTGTGCATGCATCGTTGATTTATTGCTCTTTTGTTTCTATCGTGAATTGAAATCCTGTTATACTTGAAAAAAATTACATTGATTTCACAGATGATCAAACAAACCATTGTAACTGAACAGTGTCATACGATATTGATTAAAATCATAAGAACCCACTCTCCGTAATGTATTTGCAATCCGCTCCATCACGAGAAAAAGAAGAAGAAATCTTTAGGAGGAAAAACGCATCCTGACATGAAACGCAGAACTAAACCTGACAGCAGCAACAAGAGAGGCACTGCGATGGATGATAGAAGACAGCAACCCACACCTCACAGCACACCTGGCAGCCATACACCATGGTATGTTCTATCAAAACCACTTGAACAACACAGTGTCTTCTTTTACATCTCTGTCAAAACCACTTGAACAACACATTGTCTTCTTTTACATCTCTATCAAAACCACTGGAACAACACATTAAGTGTCTTCTTTTACATCTCTATCAAAACCACTGGAACAACACATTAAGTGTCTTCTTTTACATCTCTATCAAAACCACTGGAACAACTCATTAAGTGTCTTCTTTTACATCTCTATCAAAACCACTGGAACAACACATTAAGTGTCTTCTTTTACATCTCTATCAAAACCACTGGAACAACACATTAAGTGTCTTCTTTTACAATTCTATCAAAATCACTTGAACAACACAGTAAGTGTCTTTCTTTTTCTTTTTTTCTTTTTTTACATATAAACAAATACGACCCCATACATCCAAATCAATCTGGATTTAGAAGGAATCATTCTGATGACACAGAAATTACCAAATTGATAGATGAATAGTTTCGAACTATGAATTCAGCAAACAGTAGTTCTTTTTGTTGAATTTCCCGAAGCACTGAAACTGATTTCATCGTTTCTTTCCAACAGTCAACAAACATTATCTTCAAATACGTATACATCAAATTTTCTTTGCAACAAATTTGGCATTCCACAGGGTTCAGTATTATTTTCATTTTCATCAACGATCTACCATATCTCTAAAGATACACGTGACATGTTTGCTGATGATACTTCTTTAATATTGATATATTTGAATATAAAGGCCCAACACTCGGCTTATATCACAGATTGACATAAGTTTACATTTGGGCCAACAGCAAAGTGAGAGCTGTATTATCAATGGTTTTTCCAGTCAATGGGAAACCATTTACAACTTAGTCTTTTGTGAAGGACTATGACTCTCAAACTAGGAGGCAAAATTGTACTGTCTCTTTTGCTGCAGCCTTGTGGGCTAGTTGGCCTTTGGGAACCATCCCAACGCCGACTGTCCTAAAACCTTCTTGGCCGAGAGAGTGGGGATGTACTTGGGCAAGACAATCTCCACTATAATCAAACTCTAGCTCAAATAGTCGGAACAGCAGTTGCCTCCTCTGCTGTTCTGATGGCCATAGTCGGACACGACTATCATATATATATATATATATATATATATATATATATATATATATATATATATATATATATATGTGTGTGTGTGTGTGTGTGTGTGTGTGTGTGTGTGTGTGTGTGTGTGTGTGTGTGTGAATATAACCAAAATGACATTTGGTCATAACAGTTGTGCAAGTATATCTGATTGTTTTCCCAAATCTAGATTAGTTATTTCCGAATTACATGTTCAATTGTCAGATGACGCCTTAAAAGATGGGCTTTTTTTATAATTCCCAGAATCTGATATTGTCATTGTTAATATCTGAAATGTTCCCCAGTATTGTTGGAAAGCAACGGAACAACCACTGTGATCGGGTGGAATTCATGGAACGTGCACAGCTCTGAAATCTGGATCTCCTGGTATGGTGCAGAAGACAACCGGTGCCAAGCCGGGCGCTGTGCCATCTGCACCAGAGCTGAGCTGTGGTTGTCCGCATCGAATACCTGTTGAGAACGGAACTCTCCTGACATTTCATTTCCTGCTGTTCATTGTCCTGCCGTGCAAGGAGAGAGGCCACGTGATACAGCACAGAGCGACGACTGCTGGAGATGTGATCAGTCCCTGTAACACAATGCTGCACGGAGTGTACAACAATTCTTTTTATTCGATTTTTACTTGAGCGTTATATGTTGTGTGTGTGTGTGTGTGTGTGTGTGTGTGCTTCTCTCTCTCTCTCTCTCTCTCTCTCTCTCTCTCTCTCTCTCTCTCTTAGATGGACAAAATTAAAGAGACAACTGTGCAGATGACGACAATGATGATGATGATGATGATGCTATGGATATTACTATAGCGCCTATCTTTGGTCAGAGACCAATCTCTAAGCACTTTACAAACACGAAGTCATTTTCACAACAGGCCTAATTGGGTAGAACCGACTGACAGCTGTCACAGGGCGCTCATCATTCGCTTCCCGTGTCATTCTGTCAAGTTTCAGTCACGCAAACATACGCAAACTCACACAGATATGCAGCAATTTTACGTGTAGAACTATTTTGTTTATTTACCCCCATCATGTAGGCAGCCATACTCTGTTTTCGGGGCTGTGCATACTGGGTATGTTTTTGTTTCCAAAACCCACCGAACGCATACATGGATTACAGGATCTTTAACGTGCGTATTTAATCCTCTGTGTGCGTTTACACAACGAAAATGGGTTCAGGCACTAGCAGGTCTGCACATTTAACTATTGACCAGAGAGACGGAAAGAGTCTCCACCCTTAACCCATCAGTGCAACAGAGATCGAACTCAGGAAACTCGGGTGAGAATACAACGCTCTAACCATTCCATCACACACTCGTCCATGTATCTTCTATGTTCTTGTTTTAACAATCAGGTGCTCCTAGTACTACCGTTTGCCATCTTGAAAAACAGAAATAAAAACAGAAACAAAACAAGTCAAAACAAAACAAAGCACAAAAAAACAAACAAATAAAAACCCAAAGCAACCACAAGAATGCACACAGCGTGGAGCCCACACACGTGACAGTGAAGCCAGACACCACCTTGATGAAGAGTTGACATTTCTTTCTTCTCTGTTCCCTTCACCTTCGCCGTGAAGAAAGGTCATGGTGCTGCACCACGCTGCCTCGGTTCAAATCGATCTGTCCCTTCGTGGACACACGGAGTGCGACGTCATCACGAAGCCACTGACCTGTCCCGGGCAGGGGGAACTAGGGACTGGAAATGTTCACATCTGAAATGTACCCAGGTTATAGGACTGAGCTTCTGTTGCTATATGACATGTACCCAGGGTTATAGGACTGAGCTTCTGTTGCTATATGAAATGTACCCAGGGTTATAGGACTGAGCTTCTGTTGCTACATGACACGATGACTTGTTATAGGTCGTGTGTACACATTCTGCTTCCCAATCCTGGCTGACCGTATTTTCTAGCTATAAATATTCTGAACATGGTACCACTGACCTCGCAATATGAACCAAGATACCTGAAGAATGAACATGGAGATGAAGACGACGAGGAAGAGAACGACAACAACAACAACAACAAAACCGCACACACACACACACACACACACACACACACACACACACACACACACACACACACACACACACTCGCACGCACACGCACACGCACACATAAAATAACGATATATGTTTAGTGATAGTAGACGAAAAAAAATGAAAGAAAAACTTTGTGCGTGCGTGCGCGCGCGCGCGCGCGCGCGCGTGTGTGTGTGTGTGTGTGTGTGTGTGTGTGCATGGGAGGTAGGTGGGGGTAGGGAGCTGATGAGAATAGATGGTGGGAGGTCTGAGATACAGAAAGTGAAAGGCATTGTGAGTGGTAGAAGAGTAACACAGGATTAAACTGAGTTATAGTAAATTATAACTGTCTTAGATATTTCTCTCTCTCTCTCTCTCTCTCTCTCAGTCTCTCTCTCTCTCTCTCTCTCGCGCGCGCGCGCGCGCGCGCGTGTGTGTGTGTGTGTGTGTGTGTGTGGTATGCTTTAGATGAATTTTAATTCTTGCAAAGCTGCAGTGCAATCAACGGTTCATTCAAACTGATTATAGCATGTCGCATAAACTCATACTACTTCCTCAGCAACCGTCTACATAATTTCACACAAAAACCAGTAATCCATGTCTCTACTAAACCTTAGTTTTATGTGATGTTGTGCAGTGTTCAAAGTGTATTCAACTCACAACCGGTTTGAGTGACTGAAATGCAGCACACAAAAGACGACCAGATGAACAGACTGATGTCCTCTTAAGACAAACTGTTTAACACCACTATGAGTGTAAATCATGAGAAGATTACAGTTTACACGGGAGCATGCAATGGCTTATTCAAGACAGACACTGTTTAATTAAATGAAACTATGTGGGCGTAAAACCTGATAAGGGGCCCCATTTATCGGAGACCATACAAGGGGGATTGTCGAAGCAAGCACAATCAGAAGGTGAACTTGAGTTGTGAACAGCAACTAATTCAGGTCTTGGGCAGACATAATTCGGGACAGAGGCTAGTCTCGCTGAGACATTCAGGCATTAAGGCAAGGTCTGATCTCAAGGGAAGCTGACTGGCTGTGCCAACAGACATGATGACATGCTGGGAATGGGGATACATTCTGGTCAACGTTTCTTTAAAGCGTGTGTCATCTGAATAATGTCTTTTTCTGAATCATAAGTTGAACTGGATAAAATTAAAAAAAATTTAAGTAATAAAAATGGACTTTCGACTGCCTTTCGATAGATCCTGAAAAATGTGTTGACTACAAGTTATGATAAGTATATGTACGCCATAACCCTTTGTATTGGGACATACATGTAATACACACGTGGGGAGTCGTGTTGGATGGTACTGATCTATCATGTTGTATACGTTCAGGTTTCAACTTTCTGCCCCCTTGCTGTTATTGTTCATTTTGGTGCACCTCTTGACAAGTTTATTAATTTTCGTTTATGTGTGAATAAAACAACATTAAATCTGTACAGGATATGGAATTCTGATTTGATAACATATTATGTCACTGTTAAAGGAATATGGCTACTATTGAATCTCGAGAACCAAAATTACTATATGTAATGGTTGGATTTTGCCTAAAATAATGAAAAAAGACTTGCTATTAATATACAATGAAAGGAAAGTTTCCAAATACAAGAGACTGAGCAACACACTATACGCCACGTTCTTGGCATCAGAGATCTTTTCCCATCCCTCTTGCGGCCAATCAGTGGCAGCGTCTGTGCGTGTGTGTATGTGTGTGTTTGTGTTTATGTGTGGGTCTGTGTTTTTGAGTGCGTTTGTGCATGCGCGAGAGTGTAAATGTACACACGTGTCAGGAGAGTTCTGTGCATGTGTGTGTGTGTGTGTGTGTGTGTGTGTGTGTGTGTGTGAGGGGGGAGGTGGGGGTGCGGGGAGGAGGGGGGGTAGAGGATGAGGTATGTGAGTGTATCTTTGTATATATGTGTGTGGGGTTGGAGGTGGGAGATATGGGCATGTGTGTGTGTGTGTGCTTGTACAAGTAAGCGTTCATCTGTGTGTGTCTGTTAGTGTGTGTGTGTGTGTGTGTGTGTGTGCGTGCGTGCGTGTGTGTGTTTATGTGTGTGTATGTGTGTGTGTGTGTGTGTGTGTGCCGTGGAAGCTGCGATACATAGACTAGAAATGAGTGTGTGGAGGAGGGCGGTAAAGGAGGTGCAGGGTAATGTGTGTGGTGTGTGTGTGTGTGTGTGTGTGTGCTGGAACTCATGTACGTTTATATGTATTTGACTGTGCTTTCCTATCTGTGAAACTGCATGTTTGGTGCATATCTGTTATGCATGTGTGGGTGTATGTGTGAATGTGTGTCTTCATGTTTTACATTTATTTGCTTATTTATCATCATTGTTGTCTTATTTATTTATTTATTTATTTATTATTATTATTATTTTATTATTATTATCATTACTACTACCCTTTTTTATATCATAATTATTATTTATTTATTTATTTATGTAAGCTTATCTATTATTTATTCACTTTTTTTTCTCAAGGCCTGACTAAGCGCGTTGGGTTACGCTGCTGGTCAGGCATCTGCTTGGCAGATGTGGTGTAGCGTATATGGATTTGTCCGAACGCAGTGACACCTCCTTGAGCTACTGAAACTGAAACTGAAACTGAAAGGAAGTAACGTTTTGATGACATTTCGAAGGATCGTTCTCCAAATTCGTTTTTCTTTTGGAGATGTTCCTTGTATCTCGCATTGTAACACAGCGATTGTGTTTATTTCCATTTCGTCCATGGTATTGCTTTTGCCTGTACAATGAACGCTTATGTATTCTCGTTTCACGTTTCCGATTAAATTCCCGTTTCACCAGTCACATTTCATCAAAACTTTGTTTGCCCTGTCTCACATTCCTGTTTCTCCCACACCGTGTCGGCCATCAAAATATTGGGTTTGGTTTTGCCTCCTTCTGTGCAGGTTGTCTATTTTTACCCTGTGCCCTTTGCTTATTGCATCGACTCGCTTGTGTCCAGTTGTGTGTGTGTGTGTGTGTGTGTGTGTGTGTGTGCATGTCTAGAGGTAACGCGTACGCCTAGGTAGTGAGAGAATCTCAGCACACTGGTTCGAATTACACCGGCAGTCGCCAGTATTTTCTCCCCCTCCACTAGACCTTGAGTGGTGGTCTGGACGATAGTCATTCGGATAAGATAATAAACCGAGGTCCCGAGTGTAGCATGCAATTGGGGCATGAAAAATAACCCACGGCAACAAAAGGGATGTCCCTGGCAAAATTATGTAGAAAAATCCACTTCGATAGGAAAACAAATAAAATTGCAGGTAGAAAAATGTATTAAAAAAAAAGGGGGGGGGGGTGCGCTGTCAGTGAAGCAACACGCTCTCCCTGGGGAAGGCAGCCTGAATTTCACAGAGAAATCTGTTGCGACAAAAAGAGTAATGTTTGTCTGTGTGTCCATGGTAAACTTTAATATTGCCATTTTCTCTGGATATGATGGAGTCTCCCTTCGGTCCGACGGATGAGTAGGCAGGCAGGCTTATCTGTTGGTGTGTGTCCTCATATGGGAGAAGAGGCCGATTCTGGATGCGCAGCACTTCCCACAGGTGTTGCAAGGGAAAACGTCTCCAGAAGTTGAGCCCTGCTTCCTTCGCTCACGCTTCTCCTTAATGGCCAGCGTTCTCTTGTTTTCAAACGTCTTTGTGCCACTAGAGCACAGCATCTTCCAGCGACAGCGGTCAAGGGCATCAGTTTCCCAGGAAGCGATGTCTATGTCACAGGCTTTGAGGTTTGTCTTCAAGGTGTCCTTGAAGCGCTTGCAGGGTCTTCCATGTTCACGGTGGCCTTCCTTCAGCTGGCCATATAAAAGCATCTTCGGGATCCTGCTGTCTGTCATGCGGACAACGTGTCCTGTCCAGCGTAGCTGGCACTGGATCAGCAGGCTTTCGATGCTGGGCAGGCCGCTCCTCTTTAGGACCTGGAGGTTGGAGACTCTGTCTTGCCACTTTATGCCGAAGATCTTTCGTAGGTATCTCTGGTGAAACTGCACAAGTTGTTGAATGTGACGGCGATATGTCGTCCATGTTTCACAGCAGTACAAGGTGGTCAGCACAACAGCTCTGTAGGTTTTAATCTTGTTGCTGAGCCTGATGCCTTTGTTGTTCCACAGCCTGTTGTTGAGTCGGCCAAAGGCTGAGCTGGCCTTGGCGATGCACAGCGTCACTTCTGCATCAAGGGCTCCGTTGCTGCATAGGGTGCTGCCCAGGTAGCAAAACTTGTCGACTGACTTGATCTCTGTGTCATTGATCTTGATTGCAGGTGGGGGGGAGGCACTGGCGTTCTGTGAGCTAGCCGGTTGGTACATGGACTCAGTCTTGCTGAGGCTGATGCGAGTCCAAAGCACCTGCAGGAGGTTGAGAACCTGTCCATAATGAACTGCATGTCCTCATGGGTGTGTGCAGCAAGCGCGCAGTCATCAGCGAAGAGGAACTCTCTCAACAGTGCCTCAAACACCCTGGACCTGGCATGGAGTCGCCGCAAGTTGAAAAGTTTGCCATCTGTGCGAAACTGAATGTTGATGCCCCGGTCACAGTCTTGGAAGGCGTCAATCAGCATGGCAGAGAAAAGAATGGAGAACAGTGTGGGTGCCAAGACGCAGCCCTGCTTCACTCCATTTACCACAGGAAACGGATCTGACATGTCAGTATTTTCCTGTACTCTCACCTGCATGCCATCATGGAAAGACGCAATCAGCTGGATTAGGCTCTCTGGGCAGCCGAACTTTAGGAGGATCTTCCACAGACCATGGTGGTTCACCGTGTCAATGGCCTTAGTCAGGTCTACAAAGACCATGTGGAGCTCCTTGTTCTGCTCAAGGCACTTCTCTTGCATCTGGCGTATGGCAAACACCATGTCACATGTTCCCCTGCCTGAGCGGAAGCCGCACTGTGCTTCAGGGATGACTGTGTTGGAGACATTGTCAACCAGTCTGTTCAGTATGATGCCGGCGAAGATCTTGCCGGTGATGCAGAGGAGAGAGATTCCACGGTGGTTATCACAGGATGTTTTGTCTCCCTTCTGTTTGTAAGTGTGGACAATAGAAGCATCCTTGAAATCCTGGGGGACCTCCCCTCTCTCCCAGATAGACTGGAACAGGGCGGTCAGCTTGTCTGTCAGCACCTCGCCTCCATACTGGTAGACGTCAGCCTGGATTCCATCCGCTCCTGGTGCTTTTCCTGACGTTGTCAGCTTCAGGGCCTCCTGGGTCTCGACATTGGTGGGAGGGGCAGCTAGCGAGTCATTGACTGGTAGCAGTGGGAGGGCTGCAATTGCCTCGTCAGATACGGAGTCCCTTTTGAGGAGGGTGTTGAAGTGCTCTGCCCAGCGGGCAAGGATGTCTTTCGTGTCTGTCAGGAGGGTGGTCTGGTCCGAGGCTCGGACAGGGGTTGATCCTGTGACTCATGGCCCATACACAGCTCGGAGACCATCATGGAAGGTCTTCATGTCGTGAGCATCAGCAGCAGACTGAAGCTCTTCAGACTTTCTATCCCACCAGGTGTTCTTCATCTCACGCAGCCTTTTCTGTACGAGTTGCTTGGTTTGCAAGAACTGGTTCTCCTTCCTCTGGCAGTCTTTATCGGAAATGTGATCCTGATGCCGTATATGCAGTGTGTTCAGGAGCTTGGAGATTCCAGAGCCGTTCTCGTCAAACCAGTCTTTGTGGCTCCTCTGTACAGATCCGAGTGTGTCAGCTGCTGCTGTGTACACAGCATCTCTAAAGGTGCTCCATACCTCTTCTACATCAGTCGATGCAGGAATTTCTTGGAGAGCTGCTTGGATGTGCTGCTGCAGCACGTCCTTGGTGATAGGGAGGTGCTGGATGTTCAGCTTCCTAGGGGGTTTCTGCCTGGCTGGATGGAGCTTGCGTGCAAGTCTGATGTTCATCTCGTTGCGTACCAGGCGATGGTCCGACCAACAGACTGCTTCTCTCATGCAGCATGTAATGGAAACATCACCTCTGTCCCTCTGCCAGACAATCACATAGTCCAGCATGTGCCATTGTTTGGAGCGGGGGTGCATCCATGTGTTCTTGTACTTGTCCGCTTGTTGGAAGAGGATGTTGGTTATGGTCAGTCCATGCTGCGCACAGAGCGAGAGCAAAAGCAGTCCGTTGGAGTTGCACTTGCCAGTGCTGTGCTGTCCTAGGACTTTTGGCCACGAGGAGAAGTCCACGCCGACGCAGGCATTGAAATCCCCAAGGATAATCAGCCTGTCCTTTCTGTCTACCGCTGAAATGGTGTGGCTGAGCTCCTCGTGCAAGTTTGGTTCGTATGGCAAAGTCCACTGCTGAGGTTCTTGGGGTGCCATATGGCTTCCCAGTGCAGTAGAAGGTGTAGCCCCCTCCAACTTCCTCCAGCTGGGTTTCACCAGGGCTGCTATGTCCACCTGGTAGCGATCAAGCATTCTAGCAATGAGCGCTGTGCGTCTTTCTGGTCTGTCGTCTCTGTCTAAGAGGGTGCGAACATTCCAGGCACCCAGAGTCAGGGCATGACTCCTGGTTCTTTTGTTCTGTTGTTTTCGACCGCTATTGTTGGATGTCCAAGTAGGTGTGGTTTCCTACTAGGTACTAGGTGAGGCAGGCTTTGTTTGGGGATCCTTTTATCTCCCCTTCCCCATGTGGGGAGAGCAGAGCTGTCCCTGAAAAGGGCTGCTCTGACACTGTAGTCCTGCACAAATAATTTAACACACGCGAAAACACACGCACACACACACATATTCACGCAGGACTACGTGTTGTTTCACACACACACACACACACACACACACACACACACACACACTGCCACTGTGGGAGGATACGGGCGCCGCATCTGCCCCAGTCTACGGCGGACGACCATCACTCCACAGCCGCCTGCGTGCAGAGTCGTGACTAGGAACTGCCACTTCTCCATCGCCGCAGGGATTAGGAAAGCTGGGTGTTGAAGGGCTAGCTCGTCGTTCCGACATTAGCCTGGTTGCCTGACCAGCACAGGTGACTTTTTTTTTAGTGAGGTCAGGGGCATAGCCCTTGCTACTGGTACCATGTAACCCAGTACTATCTGCTGCATGTGAAGTCTCCCAACGACGGACCAGGGGGAGGAGGAAACCTTTCCCAACGGCTGTGAAGGCGGAAGAGGATAACCAAAGGGCAGGGGGAGCTCTTATCCTTAGCTGGAAGTCCCCCTAGGAGACGGAGCTCCTGCAGAGGCCGAGGGGGGAAGGGACTGCACAACACCTACTCACTAAAAAAAAAAAAAAAAGTCACCTGTGCTGGTCAGGCAACCAGGCTCTGGATATACTTTGTTTGCAAATACCTGTTTTGGCTTAAACATATTTGGAAAAAAAACTTCAGTCATACCAGTAATAGATTGTAAGCCTTGCGAATCAAGCTGTATTTCCGGATCATTAACGGTTTATTTCGTTGAGGCTCGATCCGGATCCAAATCACCATATTACCGCTTCCCGCTTTCCAGAACGTAAGCTATGTTAGGTTAGATAACGGCATGACCTCACTTTTCTTCTCCGCAATTAAAAAGAAGAAATGCAAATTCTGTACAGAACACATGCAGTGACACTAACAGCACCATGAACGTGTTTACTGTATATGAATATTTTCATTTGGACACTGACTTAATGAACTAGATTGAGTGAAACCATCATTTCACGGAGTTTCGGTCAGTCCTGACAGGTACATATTGCGGTGTGCATAAGTCAATTGCAACGTCTCCTTTACTGCCGATTTAAAAGAATTTCTTAAATAATTGAGATAATTTTTTTTAAACCATGATTAAATCGGTGTTATTACCTCCACTACAATAATACCTTTATCGCACTAATGACCTCAGATACACCACAGCCGTGTGAATAAGTCTATTTGCTTCCGAACTGTACATGCATTGTTCGATCCCACTCGCTTACCTTTTTTTTCTCCCAAGCTTATTGTATTGAACATATTCGAACGGTCTTTCTTAATCTTTTTTTCCCCTCGTGATCCTTTAACTGGATAAAGCACGTATCACAAGTGAGTCTTGAAGGCCTTGCCTCTTGTTTTAACTTTTCATCAGCTTTGGATTGGGGCAGCATATTGCCAAGTATCGGTCTATTCAAGCCTGCTCGCTTCTGCCCATCCTGATTTACACATCTCAGTTTTTGTCAATGTCCACATAGTCTTTTGTTCAGTTTTTGCTTCTTTGAATTCACACAGCTCTTCTATTTTTCGTTAAATTCAGCTCATATTCCCATGTTCCCATTCATGTTGTCGTCTTTTTGTCTATTTTCAATTTACACGGCCATTCTCTCTTCATATCTTTCTGCCTCTGCCGTGTGTGTGTGTGTGTGTGTGTGTGTGTGTGTGTGTGTGTCTCTGTGTGTCTCTGTGTGTCTGTGTGCATCTGTCTCTGTGTCTGTAGCTCTCTCTGTGTGTGTGTGTGTGTGTGTGTGTGTGTGTGTCTGTCTGTCTGTCTGTCTGTCTGTGTGCCTGTGTCTGTGTGTGTGTGTGTGTGTCTGTGTCCGTCCGAGAATACTGTTTGTATGCAAATAATTCTAAATCTATGAGTGCTTTAGACCAAAGGTTTCCAGAGGTAGGAGCGTTTTTAGTGGTCTCATTCGACACATATGCGATGCTCCACTGCAGATCCATTACAGCCCCATTAGCCTTCGCACAACTCTCCAATACTGAAAATAGGAAACATAGAGAAAGTTCAGTGAACGATGTGATAACTAGGGGAAACAACATTCTTCCCCTAGCCTGGTCGGTTTTTCCTTTATTTTCTTTCATTCACTCTGTCATTTTCTTCCTTGTTTTCCGCTTTCCCTGATTGTTTTCTACTTTCTTCTCCTTTCTTTCTCTCTTTTTATAACCGTATATCCGTGTTCTTGTGCTCATCCCCTTTTTTTCTTCACTGGAGGTCTGTCTCTGTCTATTTTTCTCTGTCTCTGTTTGCATGTCTCTCTGTCTGTCTGTCTGTCTCTGTCTCACTCTGTCTGTCTGTCTGTCTGTGTGTGTGTGTGTCTCTCTCTCTTGGTACAAGAGGAAGCAGGGAAGCAAAACTGGGCATACTTTGTGAAGGTATTAACAAAAAATGGATTTGGAATTGTGTGGTTGTGCCAGGGCGTATGGTGTGAAAATGGGTTTATTTCTTAACTGAAATATAGACTGGCATATACATGCACGAATATGAATACGCCTTTCAAACATTTCTCAAACATTTCAAACAATTCATGATTTCAAATAACCTTGATAGTTACCCCCTTCTCTATAATAAAAGCCATTACGTCTTTGGTGGTCAACATTTAAAGAGTGTTTCCAAGAATTCAAACGTACAATTTCTGTTATTCTCCAATGACCAGATCTCTGCTGAATACTGCAAAATTACACCTGATTATTAAGCAATTTATGAAAAACAAGAAATCAGCAACAACCTAATTTATTCAAAATATAAAGGATATCTACAACGGCCCTATCTGCACTGGAGAGAGATGGGGGGAAGAGTGGGGAAGAAGAGAGAGAGAGAAGGAGATAGAGAGACACAGAACGAGAGTCACAGAGAGAGAGAGGGGGGAGTCAGAAAGAGATGAAAGGGAGGGGTGAGGGAAGAAGCGATGTAACACAATGCCATTTATCGACTCTCAGTGTGTTCCTCACCGCACAGCTCCACCACCAGCTTTCTCTGATCCCTCACCCCAGCACAGCACCACGAGAAACGTGTTCTGGCACTTACCCTGTCTGACAGCACGATTAGGGCCAAATCACTCTCCGGCCCACACCAGCTCCGCCCAGCTTTAACAAGTTTGGAAACGACAATGAACCATCCTTCTGCTCACTCAGCCAAGAAGGACAACTCTCAAGGGAAGGCGTTATGACGTTAAGGGACATCACTCAGGAAACTAAAATAAGACACACGTCTGGGTGGTGGTGGTTGTTGGGGTGGGGGGTGGGGGTAGGGAGTGGCTGGGGAACAGGAGTAACTGAACTCCGCGGAGGTGGGAACTTTCAAAACAGTTCCCATTTCGTCCTGGGCTTGGTTAAACATGCACTGCGGTGTGTCTGTGGTCCATTTTCAAGTTAGTTCGGCCTCAGCACAGTCTGATGGAGTTAGCAGAGAGAAGGTGTCAAGCTGACTCATGTTTCATTCATGCTACTTTTCACAGGTACCAGGGAGTGTGTGAGTGTGCACAGAAAACTGGACGTGTTTGTGCAAATGACTTCACTTGAGTAAAAGGTAAATGCTTCTGACAAAGTTCCAAACTAACTTCCCAGTACTGTGTGTGTGTGTGTGTGTGTGTGTGTGTGTGTGTGTGTGTGTGTGTGTGTGTGTGTGTGTGTGACATGATCCATCTTTTTTCTGTACACAATACTCGTTTCTCTCCTTGTCACCTTTTTCAGCAGACTGTCAGAGAAAAATGAATAGTATATCTACGGTATTGCTTCCTGTTTTTGTTGAGATGCAATATATGTTTATATATATGTACATATATATATATACACACATAGAGAGAGAGGTGAAAGCCCCTGATGATCTTGCAAATCGGTGTTTTCCAGCTTATGGCATTTGCATGAAAAACACGCCATGATGCTGTTTCCGTCGTCAGCTTGTATTAATATCTATTTTCAACATCTTTTGTGGTTGTCAACAAATTGACCTCTTTTTTCTACTTCCCGTGTGTAGTTAGCTTGTTATCGCTCTCTCTCTCTCTCTCTCTCTCTCTCTCTCTCTCTCTATATATATATATATATATATATATATATATATATATGTATGTGTGTGTGTGTGTGTGTGTGTGTGTGTGTGTGTGTGTGTGTGTGTGTGTGTGTGTGTGTGTGTGACACTGCCGCATTCACTCAAGATCACACGACAGGTGGACTCGCACACAACATTCGCATTCTGACTTCATTCCAACGCACGGATGAACAACAGGACTACCTAAATACACATGTATTTACAAACATCTTCCCTCCAGGGATAAATCATATAATCGGTGACACAGTCACAGATGCTCCACTCTCTCTTTCACTTTCAAGTTAGGTATGAACAATGAACATAAATCCTTAGATCAATGTAACCATATCACAAAATGTCTATTTCCTTAGAGGAATGCAACCATATAGCAATGTGTTTCTTGGCCTTCTTTCAGTTCATCCGGAGACAACGTCTTGTTGGACTTTCCATACGCTGAAGATGTTCACAACTGTACAAGCCGAACAATGTGGTCCCCAAACAGACGCTTAGGATCCTGTAACATCCTCAGAACCCACGTTAACTTGTGAAAACAGGAATAAGTACTTACATGTAATTTCACCTTGTCCACTTTTCGTCTTACTTAATCCTGTTCTCAGAAGTAAATTATCCCAAAAAATCCGAAATTTGTAAACTTCAGAAGAACCGATTGCAACGAATTTCACACTATCAAACTGAAGGCGAACACTGAACTTAGCACTATTTCAACATCAGTTTTCCTCCAGGTTGACTGTCCCAGCATCAAGAACCCATGTTCCTTTAGAACATCAACTGTCATGAACTAATGAAAGAACTACAAGTCTTATGTGAACAGTTTTCTCCCTCTTAATGAATTTCCCCATAATATTGTATTGTATTACTCTTTTTTGTCAGAACAGATTTCTCCGTGTGAAATTCGGGCTGCTCTCCACAGGGAGAGCGCGTCGCTACATTAGGAGCGCCACCCATTGTTTTTGTATTTTTCCTGCCTGCAGTTTTTTTGTTGTTGTTGTTGTTTTTAAATTGTTTTCCTATCGAAGTGGATTTTTCTACAGAATTTTGCCAGGGACAACCCTTCTGTTGCCGTGGGTTCTTTTACGTGCGCTAAATGCATGCCGCACACGGGACCTCGGTTTATCGTCTCATCCGAATGACCACCAATCAAGGGATTCGAACCAGTGCGCTTGGATTCTCTCGCTTCCTAGGCGGACGCGTTACCTCTAGACCATCACTTCATATTGTTGAAGACGCTACTCTCCCTGCTTTCAATAAATTATGGTAGAAATAAGAGAACGGAAACATACTTTGGCTTTCTATTCACTTTCTCTTTGAGCAATTCCTTCTCCCCACTGTCAGATAATCGTAACAAATACCGGACATTTTTCATACAAACGTCAGCATTGAAAACTATCCACAGTTTTCTTTGAATTTATGGCGAGCATTTCCCGTGGGATCGACAGTGAGAGGTGTGAAAAATGGAGGCTCTGATCCGGCATTGGAAGACAATCTGACTGTTAGCTGTGCCAAGAGGCTTACAGCAGCCCGTCTTTTGCCCTGCTTTTACTAATGGGACATCCTTGTTTTAGGCACGCGCGCGCGCGCGTGTGTGTGTGTGTGTGTGTTTGTGTGTGTGTGTGTGTGTGCGTGCGTGCGTGCGTGCGTGCGTGTGTACATGCATGCGTGCGTGAATATGTGTGTGTGCGTGTATTTTCGCGTGTGTTAAATTATTTGTGCAGGACTACGTGTTGTTTTACACACACACACACACACACACACACACACACACACACTTCTCGCTTCCCCTGAATTTTTGTCTTTCCTTTTCGTCACACAAGCGGACAATGCACACAAAAGTGACTTGTTACAAAAGCGCTGGTGCATGCTGGAAAAGAGCAGTTCGTGTACATTCCCTTCCATTATGCAGAAGAGACAAGCTGGCAACTGTTAAAACCACATCACCATCGCCTGCCGTCCATTTGCTCTGTCTATCTATCGAATCATGGACAGGACAAATGTAGTACTTGGCAGGAAGGCGAGCGTCTGTGCTCTCCTGGGAGAGAGAGAGAGAGGCGGGGAGGTGGGGGGGGGGAGAGTCAGACAAACAGACACACAGAGAGAGACAGAGACACAGAGACAGAGACACAAAGAGACAGAGAGTGTGCGTAGGTGTGTACGTGCTTTTGTGTCTGTGATTGTGTGCATGAGTGTATGTGTGTGTGTGTGTGTGTGTGTGTGTGTGTGTGAGAGAGAGAGAGAGAGAGAGTTTGTGTGCGTTTGTGTGAGTGTGTGTGTGTGTGTGTTTGTGGTTTTTTTTTGGGGGGGGTTTGGTGTGTGTGTGTGTGTGTGTGTGTGTGTTAAAGCGCGTGTGTGTTAAAATGTGTGTTAACGTGTGTGTTAAAATGTGTGTTAGTTTGTGTGTGTTTATGTGACTGGATGTATGTGTTTTTTTGTTGTTTTTTTGTTTTAGTTTTTTGTTCTTTTGTTTGTTTGTTGTTGGGGTTTTTTGTTGTTGTTGTTTTTTTGGTTTTTTTTTGGGGGGGACAGGAGGGTAGGGGTTGTGTGTGTGTGTGTGTGCGCGCGCGCGCGCGCGTGTGTGTGTGTGTGTGTGTGTGCAGAGCTTCACTCTTGTCTCACCTTATTCTGCCTGTTTATCGTGCGTGTCTTTTTTTTATTTTATTTTTTTTTACTTGCTCTCTCTCTCTCTCTCTCTCTCTCTCTCTCTCTCTCTCTCTCTCTCTCTCTGTCTCCCTCTCTCTCTCCCTCGCTCCCTCTTTCTCTCTCTCCTCTTTAATTTCATTGGCTTGTGTTACGCTATATTCGTTTTTCATTTGGCATATTTAATATCCACAGGCAAGAATACCAGGATACACTGTGTATGTATGTTTGTTTGTATGTATTTTTGGCAGAGATATTTACTTCTTACACAAGACAGCTGATTTGTATCTATCTGCTCATTTCAAATGACTGACTGATGTGTTTTGTTCACTTCACCAATCTGAAATTCGATCATCCAAATCGATTGTGAATTGAGATCAAAGAGGACAAAATCAAATGGAAATTAAGCTTTGGAGCTTCAACAACTGTCTTAAAGAATAGAAAGTAACACAAGGTAAGAAAATGAGCACTAAACAAGGCTCGTGGATTGCAAGACAGAAACGGGTGTTCACTATTCAGTCTCTTCCCAGTGCTCCCGCTCAGCAGTGCAGAAACCACTCTGTCGACTTACTTATAGCTGTGCATGATATGACAGAAATGTACCCCGACAAACGCTCAAAGACATGCTCTCATTCCTGAACACGTATCTAACACGCTGTCATTAAATTGCATATATGCTGTAACCAACCAAAAGCAACCATTCTGTTTGTGCAAGAAAATTGAGCTTGCACACCAAGTGCAATTGATAAGCACTTATACGGCATTTTGGGCATGTGGGAATGTGCTTAGAGACCAACAAAGTTTGTGGAACGAACCATTTCATGTACACGCTTACATTGTACATAATCGCAGTCGCATTCTCTCTGTTCTCTTTACCCAACTTTCTGAAGTTTCACGAACATCCCTTGCAATCCGAAAGAACGGTTGCTTGAAATATGATCACTGTCATTTCTTCATATATCGCGCTCGCAATATGTTCCCTAAAATTGCACATCGCATCTAATCTAATCTAACAAATTCTGCATCAACATTCGGTCTCCAATATCCAATCTGTCATGTGTAGAACGCGTCATCGTCTTTTGGCTAGACAGGCTGGGAACGGTGATGCACGTGTGGCTGATACCACTCAGTCTGAATACAAACGATTGCCTGAATGGAAATGGAGACTGTCTCGGGGACTGGGAGGCTGAAGGCGAGAGAGACTTTTTTCTTGACGGTGTCTTTGAATGCATTCAATATATTCGTGCGAACATTGGAGGGTTCTAGTCATGTGTTTTAGAGGAGCGTCTCTGATCATGGCTGTTAGGGGGAACAGGTAAGCTTATGATGGGCAACGTCGATTTGTGCGGTTGTTGCGATGAGGTTGTTCAGGTTTTCTACTGATATTTTTTCTATGTATTCTTGTATCTATCTATCTTATTCTATTTATTCTTCTGATTATTAATTCTGTTCATTCGTTTATATTCAACTTTTCTCTTTATCTGTTTTCGTCGGGTTTTCCTTTTCTTTTTTCTATTACTTTTTATATATTATTGTCTTTGACAGTAATACCCGCTTTTTTAATCGTGAAATAATCGCGTCTACAGCAATTTCATCTAAGTCAAATTCACGATAACTGTTTTGCATAAAATAGACAGCAACAACAAAAGCAGCAATAACAATAACGTCAAAAAAGATGTAATTAGATATATATCCAAAAGTGTCTTTTAAACTGAATTCCAACTGACTGGTCACATTCGAACATTCTCTCTCTCTCTCTCTCTCTCTCTCTCTCTCTCTCTCTCTCTCTCTCTCTCACACACACACACACACACACACACACACACACACACACACACACACACACACAAACTTGTACAGTAAATTAAATAATGTCTCCTTCTTAAACTATGTGAATAAATTCGATTTTGTTTGCCTCACTGAATGTTTTCTAGATTGTTCATTTGATTTCAGTGGTGTCTTTACCGATTTCATTCAGTTTTATGCACCAGGATATACGCTCAGGAGGAGTGTTGTTAGTGAGAAAGAGTCTGACAGAGAGTGTGAAAGAAATAAAGTTAGAATATGATAATGCTATTGCTATTAAAGTGGATGAGTGTATTCGGCACAGATAAAGATGTTGTTATTGTTGCTTGCTATGTTGTTCCAGAAGGAAGTCCTGCATATAATGATAAAATGATTAAAGATGGTGTCTTGATGCTGGAAGAATCATTGTTGAAACATTACGAAACGGATGACGTATATTTTGTGATATTAGGGGATCTGTATGCTAGAACAGGTAATAAACAAGCTGAACCTGAAGTAATTACAAACTGTATTGGTGATGCAAGATACGATAGTATGGATGAAGACATTTGTGCACGCTGTTCTAAAGACGAAACAATATTTAATGATTTTGTGAAAACGTTGTTGGACTTGTGTTTCATGTTTGATTTGGTTATTTTAAATTGTTTTTGTAATGGTGACAGATATGGAGAACATACTTTTGTGTCACCTAATGGATGTAGTGTGATAGATTATTTCCTCATTTCTAGTGATTTGTTATTCTATTTTGATTTACATGTTGGTGATTGTGTGGATTCGTGGCATCTGCCAGTTGAGGTAACTTGGGAAAGGGTCCATAGAAACTCAACGGTTACAAACCAAATGCAAGAGTGTGAAGAAAAAATTGTGTGGTCGGATGAGAATGCTTATCTTTATCAGAGTGAACGTGATAGTGCTGCATTTTATGACAGTTTGCAGAAAGCTTTTCGATTGTTGGATGTTGATCTGAATGACAGTTTAGACCAATTTGTTACTGCTTTGTGTAGAGCTGCTGCATGTATGGTGCGAAAAGTGGGGAATGGAAGGAAAAAGGTGAATGACCGATTTGATGATGAATGTGCACAAAAGAAACAAGAGGTTAAAAGGCTGTTAAAAAGATGTCAGAGGTGTAGAAAAGAAAAGGATAAGATAGAGAAAAGACAAGCGTATGCTGAATCACGAAAAAAATTATGTTAAATTGAGAAAAGCAAAAGAGCGAAAATTCGAGGTTAATAGCTTAAAAAAGCTAAAAGACTCAGTTGATGACTCTAAGACATTTTAGTCAGCAATTAGATCAGTACACAAAAAAGTTTTGTGTATAACGAAATAACGAAAGAAAAAATAATGGAAGAAGAAGCAGGTTTCAGAGCTATTTTTAGTACTGTCGACAAAATATTCACATTGCATGCAATAGTTGAAAAATACCTGCTATGCAATACGAAACTTTATGTTGCTTTCGTGGACTGCAAGAAAGCCTTTGATTATGGAATGTTCTTCGAAGAAGTGGTGTGAGAGGTAAATTATACATGGCTCTCAAAGGTGTTTACAACTCAGTTTGTGCATGTGTGCGTGTGAAGGGTATATACTCAGATTACTTTGATTGTTCAAATGGAGTGAAACAAGGCTGTCTTCTAAGCTCTCAGTTATTTCCCCCTTTTTTTTTATTAATGAACTGGCTGTGGAACTGTCCAACAGAGGTAGACATGGTATTCAGCTGATACCTGGAGCTGTTGAAATATTTTTTACTTCTGTTTGCTGATGATGCTATTCTTTTATCTGGAACAGTTAAAGGTTTACAGAATCAATTATATGCCTTAGAAGAAGAAGCAGATCGTTTAGGTTTGACAGTGAACTTGGATAAGACTAACATTATGGTTTTTAGAATGGATGGACACTTATCAGTACACGAAAAATGGTATTATGGAAATTCAGAATTCATATAAATAATTAGGAATGATATTTTCAACAAAATTAAGTTTGAATTATGCATGGGAAGATTCGTGTAGTAAAGGCAAAAAGGGCGTCATTGAAATTTTGAAAACTTTAAGAAAGCTCAATGCTTTTAATTGATGTTTGTTTTGGAAACTATTTGACACACAGATAGAACCTTCAATTACATATGCATCTGAAATTTGGGGACTAAAATAATGTGAATTCGCAGATTGAGAAAGTACATACTTATGATATTAAACGTTTTCTTAATGTGCCAATACATTCACCCAACACAGTTTTATACGGATAAACGGGAAGATATCCGTTGTATGTAAAAACGTATGTAAGGTGCATCAAGTACCGGTTGAAATTGTTGAAGCTTCCACAGACACGTCTTTGTAGGCAGGCCTGTGATACGGTGTATGTACAATTAGAGTTAGGGAAAGAAAACTGGGCTTATAGAGTAAAGAAGGCTTTATCAGAACAAGGTTTTGGAATTGTATGGTTGTCACAGGGAGTAGGAAATGAACAGCAGTTTATCTCAGAATCTAAAGACAGACTCATTTGTTCTTTTAAACAAAACTGGCATTCGGATATGGAAAGCAAAGAAAGCTATAGTTTGTTTTTATCATTTACGAATGTATATCAGCCTGAAAAATTTCTAAATATTATTACAGACAAATGGCACAGAATTAGTTATGCAAGGTTTAGATTAAGGACACTTGGTTTTAATGCAAATAAGAAATGGTTTGAACTTGGGACTTCCACAGAACTACCTTGCCCTGCATGTGGATTCCAAATTGATGATGAAAAACATTTTATCTTTCAGTGTAAAGCTTATGAGGTTGTGCGAGAAAAATGTAAACTTTTAAATTCAAATGTAGCTAGAATAGACGATGTTGTTTCTGTTTTATAGTCTGAGGATGATATTGTAATTAGATCCGTTGCTAAGTTCATCGCAGAGGCACAATAAATTAAACAAGGTTTTCGTAACAATAATTAAAACAATGAATTTAAATGTAGTTAACTATGGTTGATGTTGATGCTGAATTGTTCTTAAAGGAAAGTACAGACTACAAGAAATAACGTGCGAATGGATGGTCAAAACACGAAGTATTTCATGTATGTTTTATTGTTCCTTGTTTGATTGTTTGTTTCATTTCTTTGCATACTGTGTTGTAAGTGTGCTGCTATTTTTTATTTATCTTCAGTGTTGATAATTTATTTGATCATTATGGGATATATGATCAGTTGGCATTGAAACAAAATGTTAACCCCCGAACCCCCTTATCAAAAGACTTTTTGTAAGTAATGACAATAAACAGTTTCACGTTGCAAGTCTCACACACACACACACACACACACACACACACACACACACACACACACACACACACACACAAACACACACACACACATACGCACACACGCACTCACTCACGTACGCACGCACGCAAACACATGCATGCTCACACACATATTAAGAGATTTATAGAGACAGGTATACAGACAGAAAACCAGAGACAGAAAAAAATGAACCAAAACAACACTTCCACGAAAATTAGAGGCGATAGGGAAGGGGAACAAGAGACTGTAGATGAATTGTCAGAAAGGGCAGCACGGGTTGTGATGAATCCTTTCAGCTGGCGAGGACCCTTGATTCCTGTCTGGTGGAGAAGGTCATGTACTGATTCATTACGTATGTTGGCAATCTGAATATCAAACCCCTGAGGAATGGAAGCACGCAGTAAATCACTAAACTTCCAAAGAAAGAAGACTACTCTGGGGTTTTACCCTTCTGTTAGTATTGATAATGTCTCTAATAGAATGGCACTAAGCAGAAAGAGACAAAATCGACATTCTTCGCAAAGAAGAACAGACAGGATTTCTCCCTCGTAGATGCTGCATGGACAAGATCACTACTTTAAGAATCATTACAGATGAGCGCTTATATTGGTCAACTATGTCTTTTTTCAGAAGGCCTTCGATGGCATACACAGGGAAACCTTGTGGAATATTGCAACAGAATATGGAATGTCCAACAAATTCGTCAACATAATAAGGACTGTATAAGTACTGAAAATGTTCGACATTGATGAACAATAGCTACTCACATGCATTTGATACTAACACAGATGTCCAGCAAGGATGTATCCTCTGTCCATTTCTGTTTGTCCTAACCATACACTTGGTACTGAGAAACCTTGCCTTACTCTGCCACTCAGGTGACAGCTAAGGAATGGTGGATGCATTGTCAAAGGCTGTCTGCACTGTCGGACTCCTCATCAGCACATCAAAAACCAAATAAATGAATGTGAATACGGGAGGAACGGTTGAGCTCAATGGAGAAGACCTTTAAAATGTAGAGGAGTTAACATACTTAGGATGTAAAGCATCAGCAGATGGCAACATCATCAGCGAATTCAGAACCATAACAGCAAAGGCTGCTGTAGCATTCGTTTTTCTGAACAGCATCTTGAAAAGCCAAAATATTGGTAGAAGAACAAAGCTAAACCATTACAAACTCCATATACTCACGGTCCTAAAATACGGATCTGGAAGTTCATACTGTACAAAAGCCTTGGAACAGAAACTGAACGCCTCTAAAAACAAGTACATCAGGAACACAGAATTTAGCCAAGAAGTAAAGGCAATTGCTCAACAGTCAAGCACATCAAACGTCTTCAGAAAGAAAAGATGGAAATATCATGGCCATGTATTGAGAATGGACAATCAAGAAAATACGAAAGGCAGTGCTGATTTGAAGGCGGAGGGGGCAAAGAAGAAGAAGACCAGAAACAACTCCAGAAGAACACTCCAGTCTGCAGGAAGAGCGGTACACATCAGTGACCTGAAAGCAGCTGAACAGACGGCAGCTGACAGAGAAAGATGGAGAGCACTGGTCCCTGCCCTATGTGCCACGTTTGACGCTGGAAGATAAGTAAATAAGTAAGTATGTATGTATGTATGATGGCAATTGCAGACACCAGTCTACAGGGCATGTAACAATAGCGAATGAGTGGGTATGTTCCAAGACAGAAACTGAAATGAAAAATAGATTTTTAAAAAGTAGGTAATACAAAATCGATCCTTGTAACTTATGCTTAATTAGCCATACGTAAGCAAAAAGGGGCCAAAACGGTGGGTAAAATACTGTGTTCAGCCCATCATTAGCAAAGCATTTTTTTCAATTCGCAATTTATGTCCATCGGTTATGTTTATTGCTGTGCATTCTGCTGTAAATCCCTGCTGCGTTTGTTAGCATATTCCATTCAACAATTTGTTAGCTGTTGTTTGGGGTTTTGTTTGTTAATTTTTGTTGTTGTTGTTGTTTCTTTTTCCCCTTTATTTTACAATGCAGTACTTAACACCTTCAGGACACCATCATTTTCTGGACACAGAGCAATACTTAACACCTTCAGGACACCGTCACTTTCTGGACACAGTGAAATACTTAACACCTTCAGGACATCACTTTCTGGACACAGTGCAATACTTAACACCTTCAGGACACCATCATTTTCTGGACACAGTGCAATACTTAACACCTTTCGGACACCATCATTTTCTGGACACAGTGCAATCGGCAGCCTTTTATTTTACCGGTAGCCTGAATATTTTTTTTCCGTTTCTATCATATTACCGATAGCCTGTTATATTACTGGCAGTCTGCATTGCCGGTAGCCTCCACATTGATTGCCGACATGAAAATGAACGCTGCGGGTGCACAAGCCAGCACAGAGCGGGAATAAAGGCAAAGAGATTTGATCCGACAGCGCCTCCGGCCTGATTTGTAAAAGATCGGTGCGGAAAAAAGAAGGGAAAACAACAACAAGATTTAGGGTTCTGTCAGAGAAGATGAAGAATATGGCAGATCTGTCATAGGGAACACAGAGAGGGGGAGCTGGCGGTGGGGTGAGGTATGGCAAGCTGTGAGGGACAAAAGGGATGAACAGGACGAACACCGGATAACTCTGCAGGGGCTGCATTGTCCATCCATTTCTTTCTTTCTTTCTGTCTTTCATTCCCTCTGTCTCTCTTTCTTCCCTCTTTATATTCTCTCTTTCATTCGTTGGTTCATAGTTTCGTTCTTTCCTTTCTTTTTGTTACCGATTATTTAGTGAGTGATTTTTCTTTGATCTATGCACTTTTTTTATTAACTGAATCCTTTTCTTATCAATTCATTCATTCATTTCTTGTTTTGATATATTTTGCATGCTCTTTGCTTTTCTTTCTTTCTTGTGTCTCAGTTCCTTTCACATACAGAGCTATATTCCCCTTGTTTTTTTTTGTGTTTTTTTATCCTACTTTTCCATTCTCCCATCAATGGAAGCTATCACGTGTAAAGATACAGGGGAAAAAATCTAATTCTGTTGACCAAGGCTACCGCTGTTTTCAATCTAGAAACACATGCCACCTTTGTGTGTGTGGAGAACAAGTTATAGAGAACATCACACCATAAGTAATGAAAGCTGGAGTCATACGAATTTCATCCACAAAACGGGAAACAACCACTGCTGTTCACAACATGAAGAAAGAACATTCTGGTTGTGTTGAAGAAATCGCTACGTGGAGCGTACACGTGCTGAGGTGATGACTTAAATATTCGTTGACAAGAATGACAAAACAGTGTGTCTGCTCACAGTTCTACCTTTGTTTTATAACTGTCAGTAGTCCTGGGTCAAGTTGTGTTCCCACAGTTCATTCAAGTCACGGGCACTGTGTTTTCACATATCGGCAGTTAGGTCTTCTGAATGGTAATAATAATAATACACGTTTATATATCGCATTGAGCTCACGCCGCTTCACACACACACACACACACACACACACACACACACACACACACACACACACACACACACAGAGATGATTTATTCATATAGTCCGAGGCCCCTTATGAAGGGGTATGTGAACATAATGCAATGAACACATAATACAACATACATAGAAAACGTGATGTAACATAAGTTCCAAATGAAAACTAGCCCAGCTACGAAACATACAGCAGAAGAATCAGTGTTCTCATGACGTCATGGTTTCTCGGACTTTAAAATCTTTATATAAATACAATGCAAGGTTTCTAACAATTTCACAGGAGGTTGAAAACATTAACAGGTTCAATTTAAACATATTTGGTTGTCTATAGTATCTAGGTTTAATAACTGATTCTCGAATATTCCTCAAAGCTGGACAACAAAAAACAAACTGCATTTCATTTTCTGTCGAATCTTTACACAATGAACAAATCAGATCACTGTCATTATATGTTCTATATCTATAATGATGAACCGTTAACTCAGATATACATAATCCGAATCTTGTTATATATTTCAAATGTCTATCCATGTCTAACATCAGGTTTGGTTTCAAGTCTGGGACATTGTTGAGATTCCTATAAAAATATTTTCACTATTTTGGATATGATCAGATCATTTCTGTCATCTGCAATCGACGTTGGCGAAAAGCACAAATAAATGACTGAATGCTGCAAACACCTTGGTTTAACCAAACAAAACAAATTTATTTTGCCTCTAGTATGTAAATCAAACAGCATATTATAAGCTTGACGAGGTAATCTGTTGTCATCCATTTCTAATAACCTGCACCAATAACGAATACTTTTAACTGCAGCAACAAAATACATCGGATACCGATTTATTTCTCCATAAACTAAATCATTAGGAGTTTGCCTCTCAACTACTAAGAATTTCTTCAAAGCAAAAGTATGAACTGATTCACAATAGATAGCGGCTCTATCTAGGCAGAGAGAGAGAGAGAGAGAGAGAGATTGCAATGGCAGTTTCTGTGCTCAGTGGAGATAGCCAAGGTGAAACACAACTTGTTATTTATAAATTCACAAGAATTTATCTTTTGGCTCAAGTACACGCAACGTCACATACATTCAGCTCGGTCACATTTAAAACATGAACATTCATTAAAACATGCAACACAATATCTGAAGTAGCAAAGTTGATGTTGACCAGGCAAGAAAATACCATGTCATTGTCGCTGAAACACAAGATAAGCCAACGCTCACCTCTCGCTGTACACAAACACATCCACCCACATATATACATACACACCTAGTTACGCCCGCCTCACACACGCACGCACTTCAGTACACACTGGCAAACAGCAGCTTGGTGCCTCATTATGGTGGTGAAAAGCTCATGAAGAACATACTAATCACTAAGATACCACCTAAGACGAAAATTGCACATATACATTGCTATCACTAAAAAGAAAACAAAAAGCAAACAAACAAAAAAACATTAAAAGTTTTGTCTAGATCGTTATGCACAGAATGAATAAAATTGATGTAGACCAGCATAAGGAAACATTTCCATTAACACACAGACACAAATAGAATAGCATTGTTAAAATGAATAAATAGATTAATGAATTAATGAAGGAATAAGTAAATGAATAACAAAACAATAACAAAACAGAAATAAATCAATGAATAAAATGTCAGTTATCATCTCGGCAGACAAAGTTATCATGACAGCAAGTAAAAAAAAACCAATGCACTGAGTCGATTTTGATAACATGAAAGTCTGTGAGGAACACATTATTTTTGCATTCTTAGAAATCCCTTCATCACGAAAACATACACATTTATGTGTTTTGAATGCGCCACATATGTCTGTCTGCCTGTCTGTCTGTTTCTCTCTCTCTCTCTCTCTCTCTCTCTCTCTCTCTCTCTCTCTCTCTCGGATGAAGTTCATTTCTCTCTCTTATTATCACCATTAGTAGTAGTAGTAGTGGTATAGTTATGTTGTTGTTGTTGTTAGGGATGGTGCATATGCAAGTCTGTTCGTTTGTGTGTGTGAAGTATCCGTTTTATCATTTGTGTTTGTCTTTCTGGCTGTGACATTGTTTTGTTCTTTCTCTCTTCTTTCTTATCTATTTTATTTATTTATTTAGTAAAAAAAACAACAACAAAAAAACAACAACAACAACGTCACCTGTGCTGGTCAGGCTTGCAACGCCTGTGAGAAGTGCTGCGCATCCAGAATCGGCCTCTTCTCCCATATGAGGACACACACCGACAGATAAGCCTTCCTGCCTACTCATCCGTCGGTCGGACGGGAGATTCCATCAGTAGTAGTGGTAATGGTAGTAGTGGTAGTAGTGATAGTTGTTGTGGTTTTGTTGTTGTTTTGTTTGTTGTTGTTGTTGTTGGGAGCTTTTTTTCCCTGAGGGCCGGATGAAAAAAAGCATGTCCTTGATTATTCCACTTCCCTCATTAAAGAAAATTCATTAATTCATCCATTCTCTCTCTCTCTCTCTCTCTCTCTCTCTCTCTCTCTCTCTCTCTCTCTCTTGCCGGGCATCTTGCGCCCGGGAGGATGGGAGAAGCGTGTCACAACGCCCAACAAGAACAGCTGTTTTCAGAGGATGAACAGTGAATGGATAACGACGTGCCTGTAAGACTTGTGGACGTCCCTAATCGCTGATGTTTGTTCATCATGTTTGGAGAAGGGCGGTGATGAGAGAGCAATGCACATCTCCATTGTGACAGTTCACTCGCCTCGACCCGGTGTCATCCTTTTCGATTGGCCCTTGTATTTTGGGTCTGGGAAACGAAACGAAACCAATTTTTATTTCACGAGGGTAGTGGAGTAAGCACAGCTGCTTTTTTACATCCAGCCGTCAAGGTCAAAGAAGAAAAGCGGAAAAAAGCAAGAGGGAGGCAATGTGTGCCTTCGTCGAGAGACAGGTGAACTGCTCCTGCGCTGTGGTGATGTTGAAGCGAACCCTGGACCTGACCCTGACCAAGGAGCGACAACATCCTTCCACATCTTGCAGTTGGCCCTGCTTTCTGGCTCTGTTGAACATGCGCACTGTCCTATTTTCAATGGGATTTGTAATGCTGACCTGGAAGGTTGATTTACGTTCTCGGATTCTGTGTGAATGGTAACTTCGTTTTGTTTTGTTTTTTGTTTTTGTTTTTCAAATGAACGTTACTGCCTTGCTTGTGATCTGTGATTAATGTGCAGGAAAAGAACCTGCTTTAATAATGCCGAATGCCGCGTAAACCTGTCAGGTATTCTGCTGGGGGACTTAAGGACTACGATGCTTTTAGCACCACTGGTCTTTCGGGTCCCTTCCTCTGTGGCAAGAGATCATGACTTGTTGATTTAACGGCTGTTTTTGTCCTGTCACTCCATCGGCTTTTCTATGCCATGCTTGTTTTGCATTACCACCGTTAAGAGCTACAACACACACACACACACACACACACACACACACACACACACACATCGAGTGTTGCATCAACCTCTTCAAAACAGTGCAAAAAGGGAACTTTTAGAACAGGAAGTAGATCAACGACAAACAGACGTGGCGTTCTGGGCTGTTCTTCCTGACTACATGGACTTCAAACAGAACACCTGGCGCTTCTTTCGGAACAACTCTTCACATTTCCCCATCTATGAGAGGTGGTAACTCCCTGCCTGTCAATGTATCTGTCTGTCTGTCTGTCTGTCTGTCTGTCTGTCTCTCTCTCTCTCTCTCTCTCTCTCTCTCTCTCTCTCTCATCGCTTTCTATCTATCCATCTATCTATCTGTCTGTTTGTCTGTCTGTCTGTCTGTCTGTCTGTCTCTCTCTCTCTCTCTCTCTCTCTCCCTCTCTCCCTCTCTCTCTCTTGTCGCTTTCTTTCTATCTGTCTATCTATCTATCTTTCTCTCTCTCTCTTATCTAATATTTTATGCTTCTTGCTTGATAAATAACGTAATTTATGTATGTACTTACGTACCACCTGTCAGTTCACATTATTACTCAGTTACCGGTATTGACAATGGAATATTTTTTTGGAAAATGTATTAGCTGATAATCTTCTAATAAAAGATAATGTAGATATTTGTTATGTGGTGGCTTAAATGGCAGAACGTCAAATATTTTGCCAAATATTCAAGATCCTTTTGTACTCCTCCGTTTTTCATAAAACGAATTGTGAAATGCATTGTGTCAGACAATCAGAAGACTCAGTTCTCAATTCTTACGGTAAAATGTTATTGAATTTATGTGTAGCTTTTGATTTGTATATACCTAAACGGCGTATGTAATGGTGACCTTCAAGGAAACTACACGTACGTTTCAGACTCAGGCAACAGCGTAAATGATTATTTTTTGGCTTCTGAATGTCTGTTCACCACAATACAGGATTGTTGTCGATTGTATGTAGCAGAAAGGTTTGAATCTGACCATCAACCTCTTGAATTGTACTTTTATTCGAAAAATGTGGTTTCTTGTGATCATTCATTACAAAATGATCTTTCGTTTATAGAAAAAAATATTTGGAATCCTGAACAGGCACAACAATACTGTAACAATATGCAGTCTGTAGATACAAAGGAAACCCTGAACTATGCTGTTAGTTTGATAGATGTTGATATTGACCAAGCACTACATGTATTTAATAATTGTATAACACAGCAAGCTGACTGTATGAAAAAGAGAATCAATATCGACAAGAAAGGGTTGAATGAATGGTATGATGTAGAATATAAAATGTTTAGACAAAATGTCAGAAGATTATTCAGTGTCTAAAAAATCATCAAAGAAGGAAGATAATGTAAACTTTTGTAAAGCTAGAAGAGAATATAAACATCTATTGCAGAGAAAAAGAAAAGAATATAACCAAGTTATTTTGGATAAGCTGATTTTATCTGTTGATGACCAAAGAGATTTCTGGCGAAACATGCACAACATTTCAAACAAAAAGGTTTATCAGTCGAATAATATTAACGTCCATGATTGGTTTGTTCACTTTAAGAATGTTCTTGAAAACGAATCTGGTGAATGTGAAACTTCATGTTTAAATAATGATACAACTGATGTCAATAATTATGAAAATGAAGAAGAAAATAACTATATTTTAAATAGACCTATTTCAAAAGAAGAAGTGTTAATTTCAGTTAAGAGTTTAAAGTGTGGTAAGGCAGCAGGTCCTGATGGCATTATTGGCGAATTGTTTGTTAATGCTAAAGACGATGTAATTGACTTTCTTGTTAGATATTTCAACAAATTATTTGACACAGGCAAGTATCCTGAAAACTTGAAAGAATCTATCATTCTCCCCTTGTTTAAGAAAGGTAACATAAATGAACCTAATAATTATAGAGGTATTTCCTTGTCAGACGTTTGTAGTAAATTGTTTAGCTCTGTCATAAACGGAAGACTGCAAGAATGGGTTGATATGAACAACATCACAGGGGAATACCAGGCTGGCTTTAAAAAGAATTATTCGACAGTTGATCACATGTTCACTTTACTTGCATTCATTCAAAAACAATTTGCTTTTGATAAAAAAAATTATACGTAGCATTCATTGATTTTGAAAAAGCATTTGACTCCATATCAAGAAAACTTCTGTGGCCTGTTTTGTTTAAAAAAAAAAAAATGGTATCAAAGGTAAACTATTTCGATGTGTTAAAAGTATGTATGACACTGTGAAAGCTAAAGTTCGATGTGACACCCAATATACTGGATATATTAGTTGTACGAATGGTGTAAAACAGGGAGATGTTTGTAGTCCCATTCTCTTTACATTATTTATAAATGAACTTGCTTTGGAGATAATTGATAATGGCAGACATGGTGCAAATTTTAGTCTAGAGATGATTTAATTGTTTATTCTTTTGTTTGCAGACGATATAATTTTGTTATCAGAAACTGTGATTGGTTTGCAGACGCAGTTAAATAACCTTTGTAAAGCTACAACCCAGTTACAGCTAAAAGTTAACATGGATAAAAGTAGTATTATAGTGCTTAGAAAAGGTGGATTTCTAGCTGCTTCGGAGGAATGGTTCTATGATAAATCTGAGATGTCTGTTGTTAATTCTTACCGATATCTGGGGATATTATTTTCTACAAAATTAAGTTTTAGTCATGCATGTAATGATTTAGCAAGTAGAGGAAAACGGGCTGCATTCAGCATTTTGTGTAAATTGTACAAACTTAAGAATAACTCAATCAAATTACTTTTGAAGCTGTTTGATGCGCAGTTCCAACCTATCCTAATGTATGGCGCATAAATATGGGGTCTGGAAAATGCCGCATCAGTGGTAGAGAGTGTTCATTTGTTTGTATTAAAAAAGTATCTCGGTGTGAGTGCGAGAACACCAAATGATTTAGTTTATGGTGATCTAGATAGATTCCCTTTGATTGTGAATTCTTCTATTTGTTGCATTAGATACTGGTTAAAGTTGACAAGAATGGACGAACAGAGATTACCTTTTAAGGCATGTAACATGTTGTTGAATTCAGCAAACAAAGGAAGAAACAATTGGGTTTCAAAGGTTCGTGATACATTGTATACTTATGGTTTCATGTGTGTATGGGAGAACCAAGGTGTGGGCTGTATATGTTCTTTTTTGAAAATATTGAAACAAAGACTTGTCGACTGTAGATGGCAGAATTGGAATTTCCATGTTAACAATAGTGATAGGTTTTTGGAATATAGCAAATTTAAGTCATCTCACGAGTTAGAGCCTTACTTGATAATGGATATAAATAGATTTATTAGATACGCTCTCACAAGATTTCGTTTTGGTACTTCTGCCATAGCTGAGCATCGTCTTCGTTATCAGAAATATACTGTAAATACAATGAAATGTCCAATGTGCATGAATGCAACAGACAATGAAGTCCATTTCGTATTTGGTTGTCATGCTTTTGAGGATTGAGACACCAGTTCATACATCTCAACATTATAGAAATCCTTCTGATTTTCGACTTAATCATCTTTTGGCTGCTAGAAATGAACACACAATTCGAAATTTTGCTAATTACTTATACAAAGCATTCAAATAAGAGAAATCGCTGTATCTTGGAATACATATAATGTATGTTTATGTGTGCATGTGCATGCATTTGTGTACCAATGGTTGTGATTATTTCAGTGTATAGGGTTCCTGTATACAGGTACGCGAGTTTAGGTGTATACTTATATGTATGTGGGCATAGATATATATGTATGTATGTATGTATGTATACTGTGTGTGTGTGGGTGGGGGGGGGGGTTAGGGGGTGCACGGGAGGGGTAGTACCTCTAGAGGGGGGGGCTTGTCACGCTCTTCGGGAGTGGTTCGTCCTCTGTTGGTCCCCACCAGCACCCAGCTCTCACCTGTGGGTCCTAGAAGCTGCTAGCATGCGGCAGCGCCCAACCCCCGGGCAACGGTTTTGACAGGTTGGCTAAACTAGGTGAGGGTAGCCGACGGGTCTCAAACCCTCGGTGAGTTACGGCTTGTCTACCCAAGCATGGGAAGACTGGATCCGGCGGACTCTGCGGAAGAAACCTTCATGGTTCAACGGAGAGGAAGGCGGTTGCAGCAGAGCACTGTGGAGTGCTGAGGGCAGGATGACACACAAAGGACATCCTGGTCATCCCACTGCATCCGTTTCCATCTCCCAGTCGTCTTGACCTCGTCTTGCCACTGGATACAGACGGTCTCGGACAAGAGAGTGAGGTCGACGGTGCGCAACTCCTCCTCACTATAAACAAAGTCATCGCGCAAGTCATCAGTCATCCTTCATCCCATACCATCATTTTCCCCAAGCCATGTGGCGACAGGCGAGCGACGAAGCGACAGGTGTGGGTACACTGGCAGTCGAAGCCGCGGACCTGCACACAGGCGGCTCAGGCCATAGGGTCGTTTTCACCGACTGGAGCAGCGGTGGAGATCGGCAGCCCCCTGAGCGACTGAGCAGCCCTCTTCAGGACAGCACTGCTCATCTCCATGGCATGAGGAAGGGGCTAGAAAAGGTACCCTAAACATTGCCTGCTCCACACCACCCTAGTCAGCATACCGCGGCTGACGGGGACCCTACTCAAGCGGTCGACACACAAAGGAAAGAAAGAAGAAAACAAGGAGCACCCCATTGACCATTGCCACATGGAACGTACGTACGCTTCTAGACAGAGGCGACTCAGCCAGACCACAGAGACGCACAGCGCTCATTGCGAGTGAATTAGCAGGGTACAACATCGACCTCGCTGCCTTAAGTGAGACCAGACTGGCAGAAGAAGGCGAAATCTGTGAGCGAGGCGCAGGCTACACCTTTTGGAGTGGTCGCGGACCTGAAGAGAGACGTGAGGATGGAGTTGGTTTTGCAGTGAAGACAACCCTCGTTGGCAAGCTGACTGGTCCCCCCGAAAGGAGTGAACGATCACCTGATGACGATGAAACTCCCTATATGCAACGGGAAGAAGTTCACCACCATTGTCAGCGCCAACGCGCCCACCATGACCAAACCGGATGAGATCAAGGACAAGTTCTACGAGACCTGAACGCTGTCATCACCACTGTTCCCAACGCAGACAAGCTCATCATTCTTGGTGACTTTAACGCGAGAGTTGGTTGTGACAGCACCTCTTGGGAAGGCGTGACTGGGAAGCATAGGGTTGGTAACTGTAACAGCAATGGCCAACTACTTCTCCAGACATGTGCCGAGCACGACCTTCTTATCACAAACACCATCTTCTGCCTCCCTACCCGTAACAGGACGTCATGGATGTATCCTCGCTCTGGGCATTGGCATCTCATCGACTTTGTCATCGTCAGGAAGAGGGACAGGCAGGACGTACGAGTCACGAGGGCCATGTGCAGCGCCGACTGCTGGACGGACCACCGCCTTATCGCTCTCAAGCTCAACCTCCGCATCTAGCCCAAGAGACGGCCTCAGGGCATGAAAGCACTCAAGCGCCCTGAATGTCAACAAGCTGGAGCTAGGCAACATCAAGTAGAGCTTTGCTGACACCCTGGAGGAACGCCTTGAGTCCACCGTGCTGGAAAACCAGAATGTTGAGGCAGCATGGGGCGCACTGCATGAGACGGTGTACAACCACTGCCATGGAGTGCCTGGGGCCTTCTGTCAGGAAGCACAAAGACTGGTTTGATGAGAACTGCACTGAGATCAAGCAGCTGCCAGAAGACAAACGCCAAGCCTACAGAGCCCACATTGAAGATCCCAAGTCACAGTCAAAGAAAGACATACTGAAGAGCGCACGCAGCACCATCCAGCTGAAGCTGCGGCAGATGCAGGATTCCTGGTTGAGCAACAAAGCTGATGAGATCCAGGGCTTTGCAGACAGGAACGATATGAAGAACTTCTATAACGGCCTGAAAGAAGTCTACGGTCCCACCACCTCCGGATCTGCTCCACTCCTCAGTGCTGATGGTTCTACCCTGATCACTAACAAGGACGGGATCCTTGAGAGATGGGCTGAAACACTTTGACAGCGTACTGAACCGCCCCTCCACCATCAATGAGGAAGCCATCGACCGACTCCCACAGGTGCCAGTCAGTGAGTCGTTGGATGCCCATTCCAACTTTGGAGGAGACCCAGAAGGCTATCCGTCTGCTATCCAGTGGCAAAGCCCCTGGCTCAGACTCCATTCCAGCTGAGGTCTACAAAGATGGCGGTATGGCGCTGACCGAGAAGCTTCATCAGCTCTTCCAGCTCATCTGGCAGCATGAGGCAGTTCCACAGGACTTCAAAGGCGCTTCCATCATACACCTGTACAAGCGCAAAGGAAATCGTCAGGCCTGTGACAACCATCGTGGAATATCCCGGCTGTCCGTCGCAGGCAAAGACTCTGGCCAGAGTGCTACTCAACCGTCTCATAGCGCACCTTGAGCAAGGTCTCCTACCAGAGAGCCAGTGTGGCTTCCGGATAGAACGCGGGGGACTATCGACATGGTGTTTGCTGCCAGGCAGCTCAGGAGAAGTGTCAGGAACAGAACGCCGACCTTTACTCCACGTATGTCGATCTGACCAAGGCCTTCGATACTGTTAACAGAGATGGCCTTTGGAGAATCATGGCGAAGTACGGGTGTCTCAGAAAGTTCATCACCATCATACGGCAACTACACGATGGGATGCTGGCCCGAGTCCAAGACAACGGAGAGACTTCAGAACCATTCCCTGTCTCCAATGGAGTCAAGCAAGGGTGTGTTCTTGCCCCCCACCCTGTTCAGTCTCGTGTTTTCAGCCATGCTGACAGATGCCTTCAGAGACGCTGACGTAGGCATTGGCATCAGGTACCACACAGATGACTCACTCTTTAACCTCAGGAGGCTTCAAGCAAAACCCAAGGTGAGGACAGACACCGTCAACGACTTCCTGTTTGCTGATGACTGCGCTCTCAACGCTGCCTCCGAAGCTGACATGCAACACAGTGTCGACAAGTTCTCTGCTCCTGTGACAACTTTGGCCTCACAATCAGCACAAAGAAGACTGAGGTGATGCACCAGCCAGCTCCAGGAAAGCCTTACGTTGAACCAAACATCTTCATCAACGGGCACGACTGAACGCGGTGGACAAGTTCACATACCTGGGCAGTACACTCTCTCGCACAGTTGTCCATCGACGACGAGGTGAATGCCAGACTCGCCAAAGCCAGTGCTGCCTTCGGCAGACTCCATAAGAACGTTTGGAACAGGAGAGGCATCAGCCTGGAGACGAAGTTCAAAGTATACAAGGCCATAGTTCTCACCACATTGCTCTATGGATGTGAATCATGGACGGTCTACAAACGCCACGCCAAAAAGCTGGACTACTTCCACACCACCAGCCTCAGAAAACTTCTCGGCATAAAGTGGCAAGAGAAGATCCCTGACACACAGGAGCTCACTCGTGCAAACTTGCCCAGCATCTACACCATCTTGATGCAGGCCCAGCTGCGCTGAGCAGGCCATGTAGTTCGCATGCCAGACCACCGGCTCTCCAAGAAACTGCTGTACGGCGAACTCAACATGGCAAGCGCTCCCATGGAGGCCAAAAGAAGCGCTTCAAAGGCACTCTGAAAGCTTCTCTGAAGGCCTTCAACATCAGCCACGACACATGGGAGCTGAATGCAATGGACAGACCAAAGTGGCGTTCAGCTGTCCACAAAGGCGCCAAATCCTGTGAGGCCAACAGAATCGCTGCAACAGAGCAACGCAGACAGGCCAGGAAAAGCAGTGCCAGCAAGTCCCCGACAGCCGCCACCATCCCCTGTCCACACTGCGTCAGAAACTTCGGGCGCGGATTGGCCTGATCAGTCATCTGCGCACCCACAGAGCCCAACCCATCCACCCCCAGAATGACTAGATGGTCCTCGTCGATCCCGACGGACGAACCACCATGTGTGTGTGTGTGTGTGTGTGTGTGTGTGTGTGTGTGCGTATCTCGGTTGTTGTTTTCTTTGTCTTTTTGTTGTTGTCGTTGTTTTATTTTATTTTTTTTAATTTCCTCATAACTCGAGTGTGTGTGCATATGGGAGATAAGATTTGCATATATTTATATTTTGCGATTTCTTTTTGTTGCAAAATGTGGTGTACTTATTATAGTTCACAACCCCTTCAAATGGGGCTTTGGCCTTACTGAATAAAATTCTGATTCTGATTCTGATTCTCTCTCTCTTATCGCTTTCTATCTATCTATCTATCTATCTATTTACCTGTCTGTCCTATCTGCCTGTCTGTCTGTCTCTCTCTCTCTCTCTCTTATCGCTGTCTGTCTGTCTGTCTGTCTCTCTCTCTCTCTTTCTCTCTCTCTCTCTCTCTCTCTCTCTCTCTCTCTCTCTTATCGCTATCTATCTATCTATCTATCTATCGATCTGTCTGTCTGTCTCTCTGTCCACCTGCCCGTAATGCTTTCTGTCTCTCATCACACTCGTTGTCAGCTAGACTCTGAATCTGTCTCACAACAATATTGCTGTATTCTGGTGTATCTGTGTGTGCCTCTGTGTGTGTGTGTGCTTGTGTCCCCGTGTATGTCTCTGTGTGTGTGCCTGAGTGTGTCGTTGTTGTTAACTCTCTCCATACGAACGGCGAAAGAGACGACGTTAACAGCGTTTCACCCCAGTTGCCATCATCAACATATTGCAAGCGGAAGGCTCTCATACTGAAGAGGTGAATGTTGACAAAGAATACCACAATTCTGACGACGGAAGCTAAAGGTTGGGTCATTCAGACACCCACTGGACATCCGAGGGGTCTGTGTAGAGGAGAAGAGAGGACTGGCCGTACTGATTGAGTTAAAGTTCTTTGTTTTCCTTTTTTATGAAAATAATAATTATAAGAAGTAAACACATTATTATTGTTGTTGTTTTTGTTGTTGCTGCTGCTGCTGCTGTTGTTGTTGTTGTTACAACAATAATAATAATAAGGATGATAACAACAACAATTCTATATATATATATATATATATATATATATATATATATATATATATATGATAGTCAGTCGTGTCCGACTATGACCATCAGAACAGCAGAGGAAGCAACTGCTGTTCCGACTATTTGGGCTAGAATTTAATTATAGTGGAGAGTGTCTTGTCCAAGTTACATCCCCACTCTCTCAGCCAAGAGGGTTTTAGGACAGTCGGCGTTGGGATGGTTCCCAAAAGCCAACTAGCCCCCAAGGCTGCAGCACTAAGAGCCAGTGTAATTTTGCCTCCTAGTTTGAGAGTCATAGTCCTTCACAAAAGACTAAGCTGTAAATGATTTCCCATTGACTGGAGAAACCATTGAAAATACAGCTCTCACTTTGCTGTTGGCCCAAATGTAAACTTATGTCAATCTGTAATATAAGCCGAGTGTAGTGCAGGCCCATACAACAATTATAATAATAATAATAACCACCCCTTTGTTTTGGAGGGGAGGGGTACGGTTGGGAACTGCCCCCTCCCGTTCCGATTCGTAAACGTTTGTGAGATCTTATTACGGACTGATGACCGCATAAAACAAAGCGGCTGCGGGTGTGTGTGTGTGTGTGTGTGTGTGTGTGAAGTCAAGAGAACTCGCCCTGCAGGGAGGGCAGTGCTGCAGGGCTGACCAGCCCCGCCAACAGGCACAGGCTGGGCACAGGTGAACAGCTGACGAGGAAGACAGGTCCACATGTGCACATGTGGCAGTGGGGGGAAGTGGACAGGCCATTAGGTGGAAACAGATCTTTACAGGCTGCCGGTGTCGGCTGGGGTATCAGCTGCACTGTCATTGAGGGGTGAGTTCTACAGCAGTCTGTGGATAGGGGATGAGGATGGATGGGGAGGGCGGGGGTGTTGGTCCTCCCTCTCCACCCTTGTTTCTTTTTTTCTTTTCTTTTCTTCTTCTTCTTCTTCTTCTTCTTCTTCTTCTTCTTCTTTTCAATCTTCCTTGCTCATGTCTTTCGACCTGACTTGTTGCAGAGTAGAATCCCCCAACCCAGTTTACTTACACACACACACACGCGCGCGCGCGCGCGCACACACACACACACACACACACACACACACACACACACACACACACACACACACATATGAATATATATATATATATATATATATATATATATATATATATATGTATGTATACATATATATATATATACGCACGCATACACACACATACACACAAAACAAAGCAACAACCAGCAACCCCACATTATATCTGTGTATTTTTTTACACATACCTGCCTTTTTGTTTTGTCCACCTATCAGTCTACTTATCTACCTACCTATCTGTCTATCTGTCTGTGTGTCTGTCTGTCTCTCTGTCTATCTATCTATCTGTCTGTCTGTCTGTTGTAGACAGAGACATACACAGACAGAAAATGGGGATGATGGGGGATCAAATGTCTGATATTTTTATGTCAAGATGCAAGACGTATTCATGCACATCACAAGAACACATAAATTCCAATGTGGAATATTTTTCCCATGAGGATTTTTTTACGACGATTATTTGACAATCAGCATTGCCAACTGAAATCAGTACGGTGATCATTCAGCGATAGTTGCTGGGCAAGTGACCAGGGCATAAACGGAGGGGAACAGCCTGTCTTGCTGATGGGTGGGAGAGGGGAAAGTGCGGATAATGAGGGCCATATGTTTTGCTTAACGACAGTGTGTGTCACAGAGAGAGAGAGAGAGAGAGAGAGAGAGAGAGAGAGATACAGACAGACAGACAGAGAAAGAGAGAGTAACACAACCATATGATGAAAGACGAAGGGGAAAACATATTATTTCAAAACGTATGATTTGTGACGTAAATATGTGCATTCAGAAAGACGGAACGTGAAAACCATTTCAAGTTCTTTCTATTTTTATTACAGAGAGAGAGAGACAGAGACAGAGAGAGACAGAGAGAGCTGTGTAACAAAACAAACATTGCAATCAATTTAGATAATTTAAAACGCCGAGTCCCTAAAGGTGAGGGTGAAGATGTAACCGAACAAAACAAAACAAAACAAAAAAGAAAACGAAAACTAATTTCACACTTAATTTTTACAACTAAGAAACAAACCTTAGTTTTAAAATCTCCACCAGCAGAGAGCCACCCACACCAACAGCAGTTTATTTATATCTGTATTTGTATTTCTTTTTATCACAACAGATTTCTCTGTGTGAAATTCGGGCTGCTCTCCCCAGGGAGAGCGCGTCGCTACACTACAGCGCCACCCTTTATTTTTTCCTTTTTTTTCGTGCGTGCAGTTTTATTTGTTTTTCCTATCGAAGTGGACGTTTCAATAGAATTTTGCCAGGAACAACCTTTTTGTTGCCGTGGGTTGTTTTACGTACGCCATGTGCATGCTGCACACTGGACCTCGGCATATCGTCTCATCCGAATGACTAGCGTCCAGAACACCACTCAAGATCTAGTGGAGGGAGAGAAAATATCGGCGGCTGAGCCGTGATTCGAACCAGCGCGCTCAGATTCTCTCGCTTCCTAGGCGGACGCGTTACCTCTTGGCCATCACTCCACTTTATGAGGGGAGAGGTGCACCACATTGCTCCACACCAACAGCAGTTGATGAGGGGAGAGGTGCACCACATTGCTCCACACCAACAGCAGTTGATGAGGGGAGAGATGCACCACATTGCTCCACACCAACAAGAGGCAGTGATGATGCTCTGCTGCATGCATGCACACAGACGACGTGGAGGTGAACAGTGCAGAAAGACACTCACAGCGACAGAGAAACTGGGACGAGGGGATATGACACAGCAAGTAAGCAACAGTTATCAATTATCAACAACAAAAACAAAAACAAACAAAAAACACACGAAACACACACAATACCATCACAAACAACAACTGGGGGAGGGGGGCGGGGTGTGGTGATGTCATTGGAATGAAGACAGTTACATGTGCATTGGGAGGAACTATTTCTTATGCCTATTTTAGATAAGACAACAACATTACGTATGTAGCTGATAAATCCATCGAATGAACATGTTACAAAACTTGTAACTTGTGCTGAGAGTGCTATAAAGAATGGTGGTGGGGGCTTTCTCAACAGATTCCTGGATAGCAGCCGTTTCACAAAGTCCATCCCTACAGGTCAGCTGCCCACAAACTACAGAGTGGAGGCTTGTGCACTGCTTCATGCAGCACAGACTGAATACCAGAGAAGAGCTGTCGATGCACAGTCATCCTGATGGAGTACAGATCAGTGCTGCAAAGTCTCCTTGCAGGAGAAGAAAACCAGATCCCGAGAGACATCAGGCAGACACTGGGGACATTGAGCCAGAGGATAGTGCTGACCCTCCAGTGGACCCCATCGCACTGTGGAGTCAGTGGAAATGAGGAGGCTGACAGACTGTCAAAGGTGGGCAGTGAAATGGAACAGACTGTCCATCCTGTCTCCTAAAGAGAAGCACAAGCAATCCTGGAGAGTCAGTTCAGAGAGCAATGGAGAAACAAACAGCAAGCTGGATCAGAGGAGGATGCTTTCTGGTAATTAAACAGAGCACAGCAAGTAGCTCTCTTCCAACAGAACTGGTCATTGTAGGCTCCTTTCCCACCTCTACAGACTGAGACTGTCCCCTACTGATGAATGCCCATGTGGCACGGGTTCACAGATACCGGGGCATTTGCTTCAGTTCTGCCCAACTTATGGTGCACTATGGAGGAAAACCTGGCCCCGTGCGGTGGAACTCCACGAGAAGCTCTGGGGGCCATCTGCTGCACTGCAGAGGACGACGACGGCGCTGCAGACCAGATGGACCATCTGACAGCATGACCTGGGAAATGCGGAAGAAGAATTAGAAGAAGTAACACTGTGGCAAAAACCTGTAAAGGCCCCTTTGACCCATCCCTTTCCCACCAAAAATTGTTATAAAACATGACGTATATAGGAATGTGTGTGTGTGTGTGTGTGTGTCTTTGTGTGTGTAACGTTATTTGTTTATTTAATATTTGGTGTTGTTGTTGTGCTGCTGCTGCTGCTGCTGCTGTTATTATTATTGTTGTTGTTGTTGTTGCTGTTAATAGTATTATTATTGTTGTTGTTGTTGTTCTCGTCGTCGTCGTCGTCGTCATCATCATCATCATCATCATCATCATTCTAATTCTATTTATCTATCTATTTCTTACTATTATTTTTAAATTTTATTTATTCATTCGATATCTCTTTTTTCCTTAAAACATGTAAATGCGCGTAGGGTTACACAGCAAGTCAGACATATGCTTAGCAGATGCGGTGTGGCTTATATATATATATTTTCCGAACACAGTGGCGCTTTCTTGAGGAACTGAACTGAACTGAGCTGACGCACTTACACACACGTACACACACACGTCACACCACTCCTCTGCGTCTGTCTGTGTCACGCACACACACACACACACACACACACACCTGCTGACACATTAATTCTCTTTCTGCCTGTGTCTCATTTGCCTTTGTCTCTGCCTCTCTCTGTGTCACTCTCTCTGTCACTCTGTGTGTGTGTGTGTGTGTGTGTGTGTGTGTGTGTGTGTGTGTGTGTGTCACTCTCTCTCTCTCTCTCTGTCTTTCTGTCTGTCTCTCTCTACTTCTCTCTCTCTGTCTCTCTCTCTCTCTCACTCTCTCTGTCTCTTTCTCTCTGTCACTCTCTCTCTCTCTCTGTCTCTCTCTCTCTCTCTCTCTCTCTCTCTCTCTCTCTGTGTCTCTTTCTGTCTCTATTGCTATTTTTCAATCCGATGTCGATCCCATACCACTCCCATGCTCTTCTGCCACCTTCAGTTCAGCGATTTGTCCTCTGGCGGATTAAAAGTAAACAGAAAGCGAACGACGAGCGGCCACAACGGAATGATGTGGGGACAGGCCGGCAGTAAAAGGATGCTGAGCAAAGCTTATCAACTGATATGGAGGACGAATCCACAGGAGTGCTTCAGGCGGTGAGGGTAGGGGCCAGTGAGGGTGGGGGGCAGTGAGGGTAGGGGACAGGCTATTACCGGGGGAATGAGATCTTATTCAACAGTGTGTGTTCCAGTGAGGTGTCAGCTTCATTGTCTGTGAGGTGTAGGTGGCAGTTGTCTGGGGAGGGAGCTCTTTTCTTCTTTGTCCTTTTCCTCTTTTTGATCCTTTGGTTGTGTTTATTTTTCTTTGTTGAATGAACTACACTTCTGCTCAAGGTTGTAGAACTTCTTTTCACCCCTCTCTCTCTCTCTCTCTCTCTCTCTCTTTCTTTCTCTGTGTGTGTGTGTGTGTGTGTGTGTGTGTGTGTGTTTCTGCTGTCTGTTTCTCTCTCTGTCTCTCTCTTTCACCCTCTCTCTCTCGCTGTTGTCCTTCCTCTTCCTTCCTCCTGTTCTTCATCCCCTTCCTGGTCTCTCCCGATTTTCTTGTGTGTCGTTCTCTATATCTGTGTGTGTGTGTGTGTGTGTGTGTGTGTGTGTGTGTGTGTGTGTGTGTGTGTGTGTGTGTGTGTGTGTGTTGCTGCACATGCTTAGCATTAAAGAAAACTTAACTATTGTGTTCTATCCTCAAATACTGTATTTTTATGTCAAGAAAAAAGAGATTTCACAAACTGAAGGCCCTCAAAAGTACTCATGTTTCAGTTTCAGTAAAATGCTTTTCACATCATACTGGCTGTAGTAAATAAAAATTTTAAAAAATGCTCCACGCAAACGTCTTTTCTCAAAATGATTGAAACTTAAAAGAGAAACACGATGAATTTTAAAGTAATCACGTACGTTGGTATTTCGCAAGATCAGTTCTGACATTTTGTTACAAAGAGCAGAGGTTTCCCAACACGTTCCGTACACGATTAGGTGATCACGAACACACAAATCGATCCCATTGCCTGGTAAAATGTGACTTTTGGAGCGACTTCTACATAATGCTGGGATAAACTGATATCAAATCATATGCTATGGCCCCAAATTTTTATGTGTATTTTACAGTTTTATTGAGTCCTGATAGTTTTGTTTGTAGGATGTTTAACTTAGCTTGATTTGTGTGGTTAACTAGAAATGATCTCCTATCTTAACACGCTGTAGTGAGATGGTTTCTTTTCTGGCATCTTCATAATGCAGATAACCAGTGAGAGTGAGACAAATAACTCAGAAGAGTTTTGGTCTGCGCGGGTTTACATATGCTTTGGCTAACTGCGAAAAATAAAACTAATAACCAATAGATTTTGTCTGTAATTACCAAAGACACGTTACAAAAGATATATATATATATATATATATATATTTGTGTGTGTGTGTGTGTGTGTGCGTGTGCGACACACACACACACACACACACACACACACACACACACACACACACACACACACACACACACAAAGATAGAGACAGACAGACAGACAGGGCGAAATAAAAAGCAAACCCTGTTCAGCCTACCCAAATAAGCAGCACCAAACTGTCCCCAGACTGTATGATGTGTTTTCTCCAGACGTAACGAGCCCGGAAAGGAACACGGCATGAAAGGCTCCTCACACTGCAGGCACACATGCAGAAGGTCTAATGAGCAGGAAAGGCCCATAACTCCCTGCGGGAACACGTTTAAACTGAGAGTAATCGCTTGACAGATATCACGGGCCGTGGAAATCGATGTTTAGTTCATTTAGCAACAATCGCTGAGGCGAGTGGTGGTGGCCGAAATGAGAGAGGGCTTTGGGCGCACAGTCTGATGGGGAACAGGAATGAGAATTCTGAGATAATGATAATGACGGATGTCTCCTTTTTTTTATCATTACATTCATTTTGTTCTTGTTTTGTTTTTTTCTAAATCAATTACAATCATTATTTTATTTTGTTTTAGAAATAGAACTGATTTACTGGATGCTCCATTGCTGATAGCAATTGCTAATGTGCAGCTGATTCCTCTCTCTCTCTCTCTCTCTCTCTCTCTCTCTCTCTCTCTCTCTCTGTGTGTGTGTGTGTGTGTGTGTGTGTGTGTGTGTGTGTGTGTGTGTGTGTGTGTGCAACCATTCTTTATTCCAATGATTTACCTTTTAAGGCATGACACTGCACTATTGTGTGTGAAATGAGCTTTTAGACCTAACCATTGTACTATAAAGATACAACGTACGTAAAACAATACAAGCATAATTATCCATCCACAAAACAAACGCTTAAGATATGTGGGTTACGCTGCTGGTCAGGCATCTGCTTGCCAGATGTGGTGTAGCGTATATGGATTTGTCCGAACGCAGTGACGCCTCCTTGAGCTACTGAAACTGAAAACTGAAACTGAAGATATGTGGAAGTTGATGTCAGCTGTTTCATACTGGTTAGCATTATCCTGCAGAACATATCTATTTTTCTTTCTTTTCTACTGAGCGATATTTCAAGCCTCTCTGCGCGCTCTAAAAAGAGCGACGCACATTTGATATTCAACAAGCCAGTGGTAATATTGATCTATATGATATGTGCTATTTCACGTACGTACAGACTGACTTACAATTTTCGTTTTATGGAGAGATCAGTAGAGCTGCTTCAATCCATGTTGTTATACCCAATTGTAACAATGTATGGTTTCACAGTTTTCTATTTCTGCGATCTATTAACTAACCGAACAAAGACTGTGATTGAAACTCACTTTCAAAGTAGGTCAATGCATGTCTCAATTTCACAACTTTCATAAACAAATGTATGTTGTTGTTGTTGTTTTTATAATCAGATGTTGATTAATGCATTTCTCGCGTACACACACACACACACACACACACACACACACACACACACTTTACACAAGGAAGTGAGAAACCAGTGAACAGTGACATAGGAACATTTAGTCTGCTCTCTGTCACTGTTGTGAGAAATAGCTCACATTTCACAGGACTCTGTGTCCAGCTGTTCTCCTTCCAAAAAGCCTCTGTGTCCAGCTGTTCTCCTTCCAAAAGGCCTCTGTGTCCAGCTGTTCTCCTTCCAAAAGGCCTCTGTGTCCAGCTGTTCTCCTTCCAAAAGGCCTCTGTATCCAGCTGTTTTCCTTCCAAAAGGCCTCTGTGTCCAGCTGTTCTCCTTCCAAAAGGCCTCTGTGTCTAGCTGTTCTCCTTCCAAAAGGCCTCTGTGTCCAGCTGTTCTCCTTCCAAAAGGCCTCTGTGTCCAGCTGTTCTCCTTCCAAAAGGCCTCTGTGTCCAGCTGTTCTCCTTCCAAAAGGCCTCTGTGTCTAGCTGTTCTCCTTCCAAAAGGTCTCTGTGTCGAGCTGTTCTCCTTCCAAAAGGTCTCTGTATCCAGCTGTTCTCCTTCCAAAAGGTCTCTGTATCCAGTTGTTCTCCTTCCAAAAGGTCTCTGTATCCAGCTGTTCTCCTTCCAAAAGGCCTCTGTGTCTAGCTGTTCTCCTTCCAAAAGGCCTCTGTGTCCAGCTGTTCTCCTTCCAAAAGGCCTCTGTGTCCAGCTGTTCTCCTTCCAAAAGGCCTCTGTGTCCAGCTGTTCTCCTTCCAAAAGGCCTCTGTGTCCAGCTGTTCTCCTGTGTCCAGCTGTTCTCCTTCCAAAAGGTCTCTGTGTCCAGCTGTTCTCCTTCCAAAAGGTCTCTGTATCCAGCTGTTCTCCTTCCAAAAGGCCTCTGTATCCAGCTGTTCTCCTTCCAAAAGGTCTCTGTGTCCAGCTGTTCTCCTTCCAAAAGGCCTCTGTGTCCAGCTGTTCTCCTTCCAAAAGGCCTCTGTGTCCAGCTGTTCTCCTTCCAAAAGGCCTCTGTGTCCAGATGTTCTCCTTCCAAAAGGCCTCTGTGTCCAGCTGTTATTCCAAAACTGCTGACTCTTTCTGTCGTCTTCCTTCCTCTTTTTTCCAAAGATTTTTTTCAGACAGAGGTTTACATACAAAATACAATATGTTGCATTAGGAAGGTACAACAAGATATTGATCCGAACATCAACCATTTCACATCAAGAACATAGAACCCGGTCCGTCCAGTTTCAGTCAGTCCATTCTTCTCAAAACTTTACTTCTACTGGCGCACCTCAAGGCACCGTGCTGCCCCCTGTCCTTTTTACACTATACACGAATGATTGCAGAGGCACGGAGGAAACTCCTGTCATAAAATATTCTGACGACTCCGCTGTTGAAGATCTGTCCAACTCTGAGACTACTTACTTCACTTAAGTTAAAAGGTTTTGCTCCTGGTGTGAAGAAAACTATCTAGACCTGAACGTTTTAAAAACAAAAGAAATGTTAATAGATTTCTGAAAAGACCCCTTTGCCTGTCTGTACCTGCTTTTGTCATAGATGGTGAAACCGTGGAAAGAATACATACTTAGGGACTATTTTAGATGGTAATCTGGCTTTTGATAGGAATGTTGATTATACGTATTCATAAGAAAAGTCAGTCCTGAATATTTTTCTTGCAGAAGTTAAGGAGTATTGGTGTCAGTTCAAATATTCCCCATAGCTATTATCGATGTTGTATTGAGTCTTTGCTGACAGTTTCATTTATGTGCTGGTATGGAAGTTTGGGAGTGAGAAGTAAGCGAGTTCTGAATGATGAGTTTTGAATTCTGAATGAGTGTGTGCAGTGTGAGACAAGCTAGTATGCAAGAGCTGTATGAGGGCGTGTGGTTCAGAAAGCCAGGCAGATAACAACTGACGACACACATGTTTTAGCACAGTACTGCGAACTGCTGCCATCAGGGCGGCGCTACAGAACGTTTAAAGTAAAATCCAGGGCTCAGAAGACTTTTATACTACGTTTAATTCACCTTTTAAATTCCTGAAAACTATGCATGCGTATGTCACAATATATGTGTGTATGTAGTGTGTGTGTGTGTGTGTGTGTGTGTGTGCGTGTGCGTGTGCGTGTGTGTGTTTGTGAGTGTGTGTGTGCGCGCGCTTGCTTGCATGCGGGTACGTGTGAAAGTGCATGCGTAATAGATTGCACTTTGTTTGAATTTCTTAGATTCATAATCATTTACTTAAATGTGTGTGACAGCGTGCAGGATGATTGTGCAATAGGATTTGTGCAATGTTCGTGTCTTTCGATATACTGATAATTACTATGTGATAATATGTTCTTTTTATCTTATCTTAATTACTGTGCAATATGATACATGCAATGTTAGCCTTGGTGATTTCAATATGTTTACAATGATGATTAATTACAACATTTTAGTTAAATGAATATTTGCAATAGTTTGTATATCAACGTCTTATATGTTATTGATTCTTTTTAATTAAGTCATGTTTATGCTTTTGTGTTGAGTAATTGTCTACGTCTGTTTTTGCCGCACCTGCTGTAATGTCTCTTAATGAGATACAGTTATTCTTGTCTTCTTATCTTATCTTATCAAGCATCACATCGGCAGAAAAGCGCATATTCATTCAAACATTGATCCGCATGATATCATAGCGCACGATTTACGATAGAACTTTTAGTAATGGCAGAATTTAAACTATCCGTCTTCTGCTATGTCGTCTTCCCTCCTTGTTCTTTTTGCTGTCGTTATTGCTGTTCTTTGTTGTTGTTGCTGTTTTTTGTTATTGTTTTTTGGTGTGTTTGTTGTTGTTGTTTTGTTTGTTTGTTTGTCAGACAGAGTGTGGGATGTGGTAGAGGGTCTGGGTGGGGAAGGGGGGGTTATGGGGGTGCGTGGGGGGGGGGGGGGGGGGCTAGCGGGGCTGGGATATAAGACAAGAAGAACAAAGGAGAAGAAAACGCGGAAATATATTTGTATAACATAATTATGGAAGAAAACAAGGACAGGTTAAAAACTCACACACACACACACGCGCGCGCGCGCGCGTGCGCGCACGCACGTACGCACACACGCACAGACACAGACACTCACACACACACACACACACACACGCGCGCGCGCGCGCGCGCGCAGAGAAAAGTGAGGACACCTTTGTTTTGCCAAATTCTGACGTGTGATGTGACAGTCAGTGATGTTCCTGTAGTGTGTGTTGCCCACAACCTCAAAATCGATCGGCAGAATAGAAAAGAAGTTCCGGAAAGACAGTCCATCAGGCTGCAAGGCAAACAGCGTCCCCTGATGTGTGAAAGATATCAGTGCAGAAACCTTGTTTTTTAGTTCTGTCTGAGATGATGAATCACGTGTCAGATACATCATTAGAGACGGGGCTCGAGTAAAGTATGGCGATCTCCAACGGACAAAAGTGATCAGGGTGGTCACAAACATTCCCTGTAATACCCTTGCATGAATGTCCTTTGTTTATACATTGGCTGGGTGATTTATCATTTGACTAGTTAATTGATTTATTTGTTGATATGATTATTTGCTCGTTTGGGAATAGGAGATGTATGAAATAATAGCTGTGTGACAGAACAACGAATGCATGAACTTACGGACGATGAATGAATGATAACATCGTTATTTCTTGCACTTGTAAGGCCACTCATAATGGAATGGGAATGATAAGAAAGATTATGTTCAAGCACAAAAGACGTATAAAGGCTCAAAGCAACATATCTGATTGCAAAAGATAAAAGGCCAGTGTTCTCTGTTCACATTTGTTAGATTCAAAAGCAATCTGGAAAGAAGTAGTAAAGAGTGCTCACCTGGCCTCGTTATTCATTCATTCCAAGTATTTCAACAACAAAAATTCGAGACAGCCATGTGTTTCTTCTGTATTCTCCGTATATTCTACGTAGCTTATTCGGGATTAAAAGGTTAAGATAGTCTTGAATAAACGCTAATTGATATTGTGTTTGCACATTTCTTCTGTCATTGATTCTGTGTGCACATGTCAAATGATTGGTATGTGTAAGCCCGGCGCTTCCTTTTTTAAGGATGTGTCTGGGTTTGTTCAAATGTAGGCTACCTGTTTTAAATACCTGTGTGCTAGCTGAATCGGTAGCATAAGCAGCATTGGCTTGAAGTCGTGTACCTTGTGAATGAAGAGTCACCACTCTTCACTATTTGTCAATCATGTGTTCTCCTGGCCCCATTATTTATTCATTCCAAATCTGGAAACAAATTAAGAGAAGCGGATGTCGAAATACAAAAGCAAAACTATCAGTAATATAGCGTTTGATGAACGCCGTGCCTTTTAGAAAAAACGATTCGGAAATAACGCTGATGACTACAATTGTGAATTTCCTGGTCCATTTGAAAAGTTATATGACAGTATAAATAGAAATATGATTTTTTTTTTTTAAATTTTAAAATGGGTGATGTCTTTACTTAAAAAAAATGAAACGGGTAAACAACAACGTCCTTTGACAAAGACATTCGTTGACATAATTCCACTGTCGATCCAGTTTTTATTTTGTTCTCAATAAAAAGGTCGAAGATTGCAGGCTTTAAGGAAACGTTTGAATTCCTTTTTCTGGCTGTCTGATGTCTCTCATCCTGGGTTTTTTTCTGTTTTTTCTGTCTGTCTGTCTCCACTGATTCTTTTCTCCCATGGACCTCAATCTTCACTCTCGCTTTTCCATCCACGTGTGGATCTCTGCTGTATCAAAAATAAACAAATGGCGAATGTTAGTCAGCCCCAACAACGGTGAAATGATGTAGAGACAGACTCAGTGAAAAGGACGCTGAGCAAAGCTTACCACTAGGAGAGGATGGCAGATCTCCAGGAACGCCTCAGGCAGTGAGAGAGGAAGGCAGGCAAGAAATGAGGAAAGTGAAATGTTTGGAAGTGCTGGTCCCAGTGAGGATGGAAGCTAGGACCGGCTTTGATGCATGGTGGAACAGGAGTGAGGTCAAAAGAATGGCGCTGTCAGGATGCAATGTCAGTGTTTGCAGTTGTCTTTCTGCAGCTTCAGGTCGTCTTCTTCTTCTTCGTCGTCGTCGTCGTCGTTCTTCTGATTATTGTTATTCGTTGCAGCAGCAGTGATGGTAGAAGTAATGGTAAAAGTAGTATTAATACCAGTAGTAGTAGTAGTAGTAGTATCATCATCATCGTTATTATGATTATTGTCGTTGTTGTGGTGGTGGTGGTGGTGGTGGTCGTCGTCGTCGTTGTCGTGGTGGTGGTCGTGTTAGTGGTCGTCGTGGTGATCGTGTTAGTGGTGGCGGTGGTGGTCGTGTTAATAGTGGTCGTAGTGGTCGTGTTAGTGGTGGTCGTGTTAGTGGTGGTCGGGGTGGTCGTGTCAGTGGTGGTCGTGTTAGTGGTGGTCGTGGTGGTCGTGTTATTAATGGTCGTGGTGGTCGTGTTAGTGGTGGTCGTGTTAGTGGTGGTCGTATTAGTAGTGGTCGTGGTGGTCGTGTTAGTGGTGGTCGTGTCTGTGGTGGTAGTGGTCGTGGTGGTCGCGTTAGTGGTGGTCGTGGTTAGCTTCTTTTTTCCTTTGTTCGTGTTGTAGTATTTTCACTGTACATGACATCAGAAAACCTCTGTATGTGTGTGTGTGTGTGCTTGTGTGTGCGTGCGTGTGTGTGTGTGTGTGTGTGTGTGTGTGTGTGCGTGCGTGTGTGTGTGTGTGTACAAACATGGAGATAAAGAAACCAAGAAACCAAATCAGTCTTGTTTTATCGACATTAATTGAGGAAACGAAATAGAACATGAGGAATAAGGAAACTCAATCAATGAACATAATTACCATTCTCTTTATAAGAAAAAAACCAAAAATGTCTGCAGTAGACTCAGCTGAAAATATTTGGTCGTTGTTGTTATTGTTTGTTGTATGTTTGTTTTTGTAATCAAATGCTATCATATCCTGAAAAAAATAGCTTTGATGTTCAACGCACAATTGTATTCCACAATAACAACTCGAACCTTCAATCTTTTTTCGTGTCACAACCATTGCAAGACTGTGGCGCTTGACTCCTGTCAGAGAGAGAGAGGGGGGGGAGGGAGAGAGAGAATGAAAGAATGAATGAATGAATCTTTTTTTTTTTTTTTTCAACGGTGGAGATATCAGCACATTGGCCGACTTACATTTTTGCCGAGGGGGAGTGGTAATGTTTTCTGGTATTGCAGATAAGCTTTTTTTTCCCATCCAGTTCAGCCAATGAGGGGTTGTGGGCAATGGGGGAAGGTCGTTGTGCGGGAAGAGACTTTGAGCAGTGCATGCACGTCGCGCCCTCTCCACTGAGCTGAGCAGTGTTTGCACACAGCTCCACAGTGCTCTGTGTGGTAGAGGTATGATGGTCAGTAAACTCCACCGTCATGTCACTGCAGACCTCTTTACGGTGGTCGTTGCTGGGTATCGCCCTCTGGCAGGGACGATAGCGGAGGCCTGTATTTGGGCTCGGGCAATATACTGTAGAACTGACAATGAGTGTTTCCTGCGTGTGTAGGAGAGGGGAGAGAGAGAGTAGGGTAGGGGGGACAGAAAAAGAATATAATTATGGACATACTGTGTGTGTGTGTGTGTGTGTGTGTGTGTGTGTGTGTGTGTGTGTGTGTGTGTGTGACAGAGAGAGAGAGGGAGAGAGAGAGAGGGGTGGAGGATAGGGGTGTAAGATTCTTATTATCCTTCATGAAATAAATCCAGAAAAGAAATGAATCCCCTCATCCATCATAAAAGAAAGTGGAAAACATCATGTTTTACCCTGCAGAAAAAAGGATGAAAAAATCTAAGATTACATTGAAAATCGGCTGGACGTGACGCAATTAAGAGAGCATACACAGAGTCCAGATCGCTAATGAAGGGGAATTGTCCCTAATCTCCCGCGGGCAGACCTCTGTGGCTGAGTGCGATTGCTGGATAGTCATTACAGGCCATAAAAATGGAGATGGTGATTATCGGGAAGGAGGCCTGATGCGGGAAAGAAGAGGGGGAGGGTTTAAGGAGGACATCTTCATCAGGAGTAAAATTGGAACTGTAGAGATGATGATGTAATGAATATGGTGAAATCTGGGGTTTAATCACGGCACTGGAAGGGGGAATAAGAGATCGCGGAGTAGAATAAAGCACGGTGACAGACAGACAGACAGACAGACAGAGACAGAGACAGAGGGGGGGGACGGGAAGTGAGAGACATGCAGATAAGAAAACATATAGAAAGACATAGAATAAAAAGAGAAAGAGAACACGTGAGACAGAAAGACAGACAGACAGACAGAGATGGTTAGTAGGTGTCAGATTCTCACAATGTATCATAAAATAAGCCGATAGAAGTAATTAATGTTCACACACTGTCTCTTTTTTGCCACTGTCTGTCTGGTGTCCGCTTAACTGCTTCTTTCTGTCTCTGTCTCTCTTTCTCTATGTTTCTCTGTCTCTGTCTCTGTGTGTCTCTCTCACCTCTTCTCTTCTCTGGGAGAGCAAAGGTGGCAGAATGGTTAAGACACTCATCTGCCAATACATTGTACGTGAGGGTCTGAATTGGAATTCCGCTCTCACCCTTTCTACCAAAATCAAACTGAGCGTGTGGTCTTTCGGATGAGACGATAAGCCCTGTGTGCTTGGCATACACTTGGCATCACTAAAAAAACAAACAAACATGGCAACAAAATTGTTGTCCTCTGGCAAAATTCTGTCAAAGGAAATGCACTCTGAAAGGTACACAAATATATATATGCATGCACTCAAGGCACGACAAGTGCGTTGGTTTACGCTACTGTCAGGTATCTGCCGAGCGGATATTTATGGTGCAGCGTAAGTGGATTTGGCCGAACGCAATGACGCCTCCTTAAGAAGCTGAAACGGAAACTTCTCTTTATGTCTCTTTCAGGTTGAACACAACAGCACAAACTTCCTGTTTGTCTCTTTCAGGTTGAACACAGCAGCACAAACTTCCTGTTTGTCTCTTTCAGGTTGAACACAGCAGCACAAACTTCCTGTTTGTCTCTTTCAGGTTGAACACAGCAGCACAAACTTCATGTTTGTCTCTTTCAGGTTGCATACAGCAGCAGCGCCATTTAAATAAAGAGTTGATGCGACCAATAGTGATATTACTGTATTTCAAAGAAGTTGCTATTTGGATGCACACTTTGGAAAAGTGTTTTACTGCTATCGTAAAGCTTGTAATGACTGCTTTGAAGTATTTGTGATTTTTTTTCTGATCATCTTAGTTTTGTTGTTGCTTGTGAAGATCTCAGTAGAAAGGCCAGATAAACCTTACTGTCTATCATAACAAAATCCGTATGTTCTTAACGAAAATTCGTTTGATTTGTTTATGAAACTGTTTCACAAGTGCGACCATTTGTGCAGTATGGTATAGGGTTATGGCATGCAGTACAGGATGTTGTTCATTGTGAATCTGTTTACTTGTTTGCAATTCAAAAGATGACTATTTGGGACTAGATATGCATACACCAAAATTTAATGATTAAGTATTTGGTGAAACCAGTTGATATGCAAATAGTACCATGACCATTTGGGAGTAAATATGCATACACCAAATGATTTAGTAACTGGTGAGACCAGTTGATAAGCAAATTATATAAACTCTTTTAAACAGTTGTGTTCACTACTGGTTAAGAATTTGTCCGCATGCCTATCACTGTCTCCCTGTCAACCCTTCCTCTCCTGTCTCATCTGATCAATCTTGATGCGGGTTTTATTCCCTCTACGTGTAATATATCTACGTTTCCACATATATGTATTGAATGCACTTGTCCTTCACCTTATACATTGATCCTTATTTCATTTTCATTGCCCAGAGGGTTGTATGTAAAATGCATTTATGCTTACAGAAAAAGTGCGTTCCATTTCCCTCCTTCCTTGTCACTGTCCACAGCACGTTGTCACAATGACATCGGTCCCATTCTCTTCTCGCTCTCTTGCTTCCATTCCTGTTTAATGATTTGTACTGGGCTGAATTAAAAGTAAACAGAAGAATGAGAGCCAAGTGTGGAGAGAAGTGGAACGCTGTGCAGACAGACTGACAGTAAGAGGACGCTGAGTAAACCTTACCAACTGATACAGACGGCATATTCACATGAGTGCTTCAGGCAGAGGGGAAGGAGGCGGGCCATTACTGAGGAAAATGAAATGTTTTAATAGTGCTGTGGGCTGTCTGCGTCCTGTCTGATTGGACATGAGTGCCGCCTGTCTGGGACAAGGTTTTTGTTTGTCTGTATGTTGTTCATGCTGTTGTTTGTTTGTTTGTTTTTAATTAGATTTTTACATTGTAAGAAAAACCCTTCCATTGTCTTTCACTGTTGACACTACGAGAATCTCTCTCTCTCTCTCTCTCTCTCTCTCTCTCTCTCTCTCTCTTCCTCTCTCTCTCCACCTCTTCCTTCCCCTCTTCTTGCTTCCCCCTCTCTTCTCTCTCATTTCTGTATTTATCTCTATTTGATTCTATCTGCTTTATGTTTGTTTGTCTGCCTGAGGTGCGTATGTGCACGATGAAACGAAAGGAAGGAGCCAGATTCAATGGAAGGGAGTGGGGTTCAGATGAGGGCATCCTCTGCCATATAACAAGCATCTCGTGAAGAATAATGCTTCGACTCAATTATACTTAGTTGTGGATTGGCTCCAGTTGACGACCTCTATCCATTCCTCTTCAATTGCACGAAATGTCTTACTCTTTCACACACACACACACACACACACACACACACACACAGAGAGAGAGAGAGAGAGAGAGAGAGAGAGAGAGCACCACAGCACACTTTTGATTGTTCATCCTCTGTTGATCTGCATGTCTCCATGTCGACAACAGCCTCTTACAGTCAGTGTCTATCTCATGTGTCGCTATTTTCTTCTGATTTTGAAAAGACTGTCATATACCTGATTATACAACGAGCATAAGAAATGTATGTTTCCACTAGAAGATACACTAATTAATGCATTTACCCACGTACACTCCACCCACACACACACGAGTGTCTGAAGCAGACAGACAAAATGCAAACATTTCGATAAACAGGACCTGTGACAGACAGATAGAATTATGGACAGAGGAACAGATGGACAGGCGAGACAGACGAGGAGAAAGAAAGGGACAGAGAGGGAAGGGAAATATCCGATTCTCATCATCAATTGCAAAATAGACAGAGAAGAAAAGAATCTCTTCCTCCATCAAGAAATAAACTGTAGTTGTTTTTTCTCAAAAAATGAAAGAAGAGAATATATACATTTATGAATATATATATATATATATATATAGAGAGAGAGAGAGAGAGAGAGAGAGAGAGAGACAGACAGACAGACAGACAGACAGACAGACAGAGAGAAGACAGGAAGGAGTGATATCATGTTGGAGAACCCAGTACCTCCGCCATGAAGAGAGCACACGTGGAGACCAGATCACACTAATGAAGGAGAATTGTCCCTAATCTCCTGCGGGCAAACCTCTTTGGCGGAGTGCGATTGCTGGCTGTGATTACAGGCCATAAAAATCGATATGGCGGTCTGCTGGCAACAACCGTGGAAATGAAGACTGAAGATGGTAGGGAGGACGGATATGTTTCAGGATATCTTGATCAGGGATAGAACTGGAATCGTAGACATGACCGTGTAATTGATATTGAGAAATGTGGGGTATAATCATACTGGTAGAACAAGAAAGATGGAAGGCAGACAGACAGTGTGCGTGTGAGAAGAGGCACATAGGGAAAGTGACACAAATAAAGAGAGAGGGACAGTCAAAGTCAAGCCTCTGGCCCACAACATATGATGGCGCGACTTGTGTCCCAGGGAATGTTTACAATCTTGTAGCTTGCAGCTACACATTCATTGCTTTGTGAACGAAACTAGACAGCTCAACTAAAACATATTCATTAGTACTACATAAGTTAGCAAAGTTTAAACATAAATGGATCTCTAATCCTCGTTTGCTGAATGAATCAATTTTTAATTCGTCATACCTAGGTATACATACAAGCCAAAAAAAAGCATGTTCTTTCAAAAAGGGCACTGTTTGTTTTTGTCCAGGCCAGATTTATATTGTAAAAGAATGTAAATTTAGGGAAAACATACCAACATTTTAATTATGAAAATGTTTTACCTCTCTTTCTCTCTCTTTCTCTGCATCATTTTTCTCTCTGTGTATCTAAGACTGTTTATGCTCTCGTAAATGAGTCTGTACGTCCGCCTTTCTGTGTGTGTGTGTGTGTGTGTGTGTCTGTCTGTCTGTCTGTCTCTGTCTCTGTCTGTCTGTCTGTCTCTCTCTGTCTCTCTGTCTCTGTCTCTGTCTCTGTCTCTGTCTCTCTCTCTCTCTCTCTCTCTCTCTCTCTCTCTCTCTCTCGGATGAAGTTCATTTCGTTTTTTGCCAACCTTTTTAAGACTAACATTATCATTGTCTTGCAGAAATGAATCTGTCATCAAGAACTTCGCAGTTTTTCTGTATAATTCGTTTCAGAGAAGAACCACTATAAGCTGATACCACGATATTGTTCAAAGATATATATATATATACAACATTCACGAATTACACGTACAATATTTTGTGCGCACCATTTTCTGAAAAATGTTTCCTATTTATGTGTACCCCCTTCAAATGAGGCCATGGCCTTTCTTGAATAAAACATCGTTATCGTTATCGTTATCTTTCTCTCTCTCTCTCTCTCTCTCTCTCTCTCTCTCTCTCTCTGGGCACCTTACACGCATGAAACTAATATAAGGCAATTTATTTATATAATGTATTATTTGGTTAATCTCTCTTTCCCCCTACCCATCCTCTCTCTCTCTCTCTCTCTCTGTCTCTGTCTCTCATCGGAGCCAAGGATCAAAGAGGAAGGAGATATAATCTGATTACGCAAGCCATTATTGAGGAAAACGAACAGTGTTAATAATGCTGTGGGGTGTCTGTGTCGTGTATGATAGAACCTGAGTGCTGTCCGTCTGGGATTTTTTAAAATCATTTCATAGGTAATTAGGTTCCTACATTTTACTTTTCGTTATCATTTCATCTATAACTAAGTTTATATATTCAGAAATTATACTATATAAATCATTGTCTTGTTCTATGTTTCTGTGTCTCTCTGTATGTTTTTTCTCTGTGTCTTTGTGCATCTCTCTCTCTCTCTCTCTCTCTCTCTCTCTCTCTCTCTCTGCCTGCCTGCCTGCCTGCCTCTCTCATCTTTCACATTTAAGGATCTAAGAGCAGGGAAATCAAAGTAAACCTGATTAGGTATATAGACTACATGAAAGGCCGCGAGGCTTTGTTGTTGCTGCTGTTTATCTGGGCACAGGTATTTGACTTCATTCAGGAAAAATATCCATTCGCTTCTTGCATCCATACAATAAACAGTACTAAATCTTGCATATGTTGCTTATTGGATTACTTACATGAAATGTGTAATATCTTCATGTACTATGCAAAAACAGTAGTAAATCGTGTATATGTTGCATGTTGGATTAGTTACATGAACATGTGCAATATCTTCATGTACTATGCAATAACAGTACTACTTTTTGTATGTGTTGCTTATCGGATTAGTTACATGAACTGTGCAATATCTTCATGTACAATGCAATAAACAATACTAAATCTTGTATATGTTGCTTATCGGATTAGTTACATGAATTGTGCAATATCTTCATGTACTATGCAATAAACAATACTAAATCTTGTATGTGTTGCTTATTGGATTTGTGACCTGAAATGTGCCTCTAAAAGTTCCTCCACGGGATTTCCCGAAGTAAACACGTGTGATTTCAGAAATGCGAGAAATATGGGCGTCAAACATCATCCACACATCTCCAGAACAGGTCACACTGAGCTCATTCATTCAGTCAGTCTGTCTGTCTGTCTGAGGTGGTTTGTTTATCTGTCTGTCTGTCACTTTCACCGTTTGAATAACACAAGTTGATTCAGACAAACTCCATGCCTGCACTACTGATATTATGCGAATCAAATATGATACATTGTTGGAGTCAGATATGTTAAATCACAGAAAACTTACAATACACGAATTTCTGAAAATCCGACGCTTCGGTAATGGATCCTTCAGGCCTGCCATCTGTTCACCCCGTGGTCAGGATTCACTGCCTGAGGTTGTTCTACTTTGCATGCCAGCCCCCTCATGTCTCTCTCTCTCTCTCTCTCTCTCTCTCTCTCCAGGGGAGGACGGGAAATGGCGGCCGGCTAGCAGCCAGTGTGAATTCTCGCAGCGAATTTTCTGTTGCGCTGGACACGGATACATTTGACATCGACTGATGTTTGCATCGCTTTTGTACTGTGTGACATGGTCTGTTTGTTGTTTCACACATTTTGTTGGAATGCGTGCAAGCTTGTCATCAGACCTTTGGAGACACCGACAATAAACTATCAAATCGTCAAAAGCGTCAAAACGTCTCTCTCTCTCTCTCTCTCTCTCTCTCTCTCTCTCTGTTTAGTATTATTGTTCTTCCATTTTCTTTGATATGTGTTGTAATTTAAGTTCTTAATGTAACTTTTGCCCCCCCCCCCCCTCCCTCCCACTTCCCACTATCTCTCTCTCTCCTCTGTCGACTTATCAGTCTGTCTGTCTATCCGTTTGTCTGTCTGTCTGTCTGTCTGTCTGTCTGTCTGTCTGTCTCTCTCTCTCTCTCTCTCTCTCTCTCTCTCTGTGTGTGTGTGTGTGTGTGTGTTTAGTATTATTGTTCTTCCATTTTCTTTGATATGTGTTGTAATTTAAGTTCTTAATGTAACTTTTGACACCCCCCCCCTCCCCCCCACTTCCCACTATCTCTCTCTCTCCTCTGTCGACTTATCAGTCTGTCTGTCTATCCGTTTGTCTGTCTGTCTGTCTGTCTGTCTGTCTGTCTCTCTCTCTCTCTCTCTCTCTCTCTCTCTCTCTCTCATTTCATCTTTTCTTCTTTACTCTCTCCCCTTCTCGACCCCCCTCTCTTTTCCTCTCTTCTGATATGAATTTTCTCTATTTATTCTTGTGCGTTTCTTTTTCTTTTTTATTTATTTATTTAATTTTGTACCCCAGGGCTGGGTGGAAAAAAACATTCTTGTCATTATGCTTATCTCAATACCCTGGAAAAATAAAATTTCGTTCGTTCGTTCGCTTCTCTCTCTCTCTTGCTCGTACACGCACAGACACACACGCACGCACACACAGACACAGACACAAACACAGACACAGACACAAAGACACACAGACACACACACAGAGAGAGAGAGAGACACACACACACACACACACACACACACACACACACACACACACACACACACACACACACACACACACACACGCCATGGAAGTATCAGTGTGATAAACAGAGGATAGCTAGCTTGAACTATAAACGTCGCTGGCAACATTACGGAACAAAATTACTCGGCTTAGAGGATCCAAACCGTCAATGCAGGATTGTATTATCGATGTTAAATCCTGGATGACATTTAACAAACTAAAGTTAAATGATGACAAAACTGAAACCATGATTATTTCGTCTGTAAGAATGTCCAGATCTACTTCTTTTCCTGCCTCTATTGTGGTTGGTGATGCCACAGTTCGGTTTCCTAAATCAGCAAGGAACCTTGGAGTCATTCTTGACTCAAACCTCAGCATGCATGCTCAGGTAGTAAATCTGATACACATTGTCCATTGTGAACTTCGTTGCATCAACTCTATCCGTAAGTACCTTTCTGTTGAAACTACTAAAACTCTTTTTCTGGTTTTGTGCTGTCACGAATTGACTACTGTAATTCTCTTCTCATAGACTGTCCACGTA
>NC_134899.1:46127872-46145372 GCF_041734735.1 Babylonia areolata | reverse complement strand
AATAAAAATCATCCACGCTCACGTAATCTCTCTCTCTCTCTCTCTCTCTCTCTCTCTCTCTCTATCTATCTATCTATCTATCTATCTATCTCTCTGTTTGTCTGTCCTGTCTGCCTGCTTGTCAGTCTGTCTGTCTGTCTGGTTGTCATTCTATCTATCTATCTATCTATCTATCTGTCTGTCTGTCTCTCTATCTATATATCTATCTGTCTGTCTGTCTGTTTGTCTGTCTAATTCTCTCTCTCTCTCTCTCTCTCTCTCTCTCTCTCTCTCTCTCTCTCTCTCTCTCTGAAGCGCGCGTGCTTTCTCTCTGTGACCACTACGTTGTTACCTCTTTCTTTGATGGTTTGTTTATTTCACTTAAGGTCTGCAACAAGACCCTGTCTGTTTAATGCAGTTCGTCATCTGATCGCCAACATTCCTCTTCACCAATTTTCAAAAAACACTCAAATCAAAACAAAAACATTCGGGCTGGTTGAAAAAAAGGGAAATGGAAATGGAATTCTTGATGAACCAATAACGCCAGTAATAAAGACATTCTTCCCTTCCCCTTCCTCCTTTCCCCACCACTCTCTCTCTCTCTCTCTCTCTCTCTCTCTCTCTCTCTCTCTCTCTCCCTCTCTCTCTCTGTCTGTTTGTCTCTCGTGAGTTTCCCAGTCCCTCCTGTGGTCTGATGGATTTCCTTGTCCCTCCCTTTTACGTCCATTTTTCATCATCTCAGAGGGTAACGACAAAGCAAGAGAAGAAGAAGAAAGAAAGAAAGGAGGAGGAGGAGGAGAAAGAGAAGGAAGATGACGAAGAGGGAGAGGAGAATGGGTAGAAGAAGGAGAAGAAGACAGAAGAGGAGGAAAAGAAGGAGAAAGTTTGAGTAATATGGAATCAGCAACAACAACAATTACTATCGTCATCATAAGACGCACAGTTCTCCCTTCTCCCGTACTTAGGATCGAACACGAATGGAATACAAACAGGGAAACAAACTTTCATTGCTCCGTAAATCAAACACAAGCAGGCAGAAACCGTGCTCGCCACATGCAGTCCAGTGTCTTCCATTCTAGAGATGCATCGTTGCTCAAATGTCCTGGCCAACACTGCATGTGTCTCTATCTGTCGGACCTGGCTCACGCCGGATATATTACGAAAGAAACGAAAAGTACAGCCTAGTTTGCATTTCCAAATCAAAATGGACAACCCTTGCATTTTCATCCTCATCCTCATTCGATATCAAAATGTGAACAATATACAGAAATATGTTGCCTTTTCTGCCATTCTGTCATGGCGAGTCTTGTTTCGATGTTCTCTCAAATCCCAAGCGTGTGGTGAGTTTCGGCCAAATGTCTTACCGTGTCAGTATAGTCATAATGATTGTCGTTTTGGGACGTGGTGGCGGTTTTCATTCAAAGTATGTGAGGTACTCACACAGTCTGGATCCATGGGGAACACTGCCGTCAGTAGGTGGCTTATCAGATGCTGAATCAGACCAGGCGCTGCTCAGTGCACACAGTGACACAGTGCTTGTGCAGGAACTCCTCCTGGGCGGGGGATCACGGTGATGTAACATTGGTAGTTCCCTGTGGATTTCTAGCACCGGGAGTACGCATGACTCCAGACCAGCGGCATGAGGGTAATGATCATAATGACAATGTTAATACAACTAATACAACTAATGATAATAATAATTATTATTATAATGATGATAGTAATAACAATAATATCATCATCATCATCTTCTTTACCACCGTCATAAACATAACAATGAGAATTATGAATAAGCGAATAAAACACAGCAAATATGAAAGAGTAAGCAAGGATCCGACATCGATAGTTAAAAAAAATTAACTGTCATGAGCTTCGTTTTGCTATGTGCATTGAAACGTGTCACTGAATGCTGTGTCGTCTGTTCCGTGTTGAACACACCACCATTGCATTTGTCAGAACCACCTCATTCAATTGTCTGGTCTTGCCTGTTTCGCTCTCTCTCTTCTCTCTCTCTCTCTCTCTCTCTCTCTCTCTCTCTCTCTCTCTCCACGTCATCAGTCGTTGTATTGATGCGCCATGGAAACGAAAAGAAAGAGAAAAAAAATATATTTGCTGATTTATTCATTTATTCATTACGCTTCAACTGACTCAACACGACTCAGAACATTTTACAGCGCAATAGAGAGAAAGAAATAGCAGCCAGTGCATCAGCCGCCCAGGATGATTTCTCTCCATATCATCTCTCATTTCTCTGGCTTAACGTAGCGGCAGTGATGGAGGGGAGGAGGGGGCCGGGGGGAGGGAGGGAGGGAGGGGCTAAGAATAAACAAAAAGATAACAACAACCCTGTTGTCACCGTTTGTGGTTTTCGTTGTTTCCATCATTATCGGTACTACCTTCCATCGTCGTTATCATCATCATTGACAGTAGACATTGTAATCATAGTAGTCGTATAGAAGTAGGGTTATTTTCTAACCATCATCATCATCATAACAATCATAATCATCGTAACAATCATATTGATCATAGCCATTGAAACCACAATGAATCGTTTTGATAAATGCTTTTACTTCCCTGATGCAACTCGATATGTTGCACACACTCCAATCACACAAACATGCAGCGACATTGCACACCCATTCACACACACACACACACATGCGCGCGCGCGCGCACACACACACACACACACACACACACACACATGCGCGCGCACACACACACACACACACACACACACACACACACACACACACACACACACAGAGTCACTCACTTACTCATTTGCCAGAGTGGAGAAAGTGGTGATACAATGGGTACCAGCACACTGTGGCATCAGAGGCAACGAAAAAGCGGACATTCTGGCAAAAGACGGTGCACAGAAGGAGCAGGCCAACAAACTGGTGTCATACGATGAAATCAAGACAATCATCAGGGCACAGCAAGGAATAAAGTGGCGCCTCCAGCACCCCAAATATAACCCAGAAGACAGATACCATTTGCTGGAACGACGGGAACAGGTCAAGATCTTCCGTCTGAGGACTGGATATATCCGCCTGCTCTCCCACCACAAGCACACAAAATTTGGCATTGGATAGAGTGGAGAGTGCCCTTGTGGTGAGGGACCAATGACGACCGACCACATCCTTCAAGACTGTACAACGCATGCAGCATCCAGGAGGAAGTACTGGCTAACACCGACAGCAGTGGAAGCCAAGCTGTACGGCACCCTGGAGGAGCTGCGACGGACGGCAGCCTTCATCGAGGACTACCGGGCTGTTCATCTAACGGGAGGCGAACGAGGAAAAAGAAGAAGACTCACTTACTCACTGACTCACACACTGACGGTATGTAGCATAGTGAGGGAATGGTTAGCAAAGTTAACAGCGTCAATATCATTGTTCTTTTGCTGCTGCCATGTGCCTAGCTTCTCCAGACTGGGAGGTTGGAGTCAGAGCTGTGTTGTTTCGGTCCGTGGCTCCAGTGCCAGTGTCACTAGTGGGGCCTCACAGTGCAGGTTCATTCACTTCACTGGTGCATCTTTGGATGTTTGCTCAAATGTCCTGATCAACGTGGCTGGTGTGTTGCTCACTGGAGTGTTGGCCTAGTGGCAACACGTCCTCCAAGGAAGCGAAATAATCTGAGCGCACTGGTTCGAATCCCACAGTCGTCAGTATTTTCTCCCCCTCCACTAGACCATGAGTGTTAGCCTGGACGCTAGTCATTCGGATGTGACGATAAACCGAGGTCCCGTGTGCAGCATTCACTTTGCGCACGTGAAAGCCACGGCAACAAAAGGGTTGTCCCTGGCAAAATTATGATGAACAATTCCACTTCGATAGGAAAACAAATAACATTTCAGACATGAAAAGTACAAAAAATGCCTGGCGATCTCAGTGTAGCAACGCGCTCTCCCTTGAGAGAGCAGCCTGTTTGACGCCAGGATAGAGTCTGAAGGCAAGCGTCGAGTACAGTGTTGTAAAACAGTCCCAAATCTTCAATGATCTCCCGCAGCAGTATCATGATCAGTGTTATCCTCATCCAGCATCAGTCTGGAAACAATGAAATGACACATGTATGCAAACACAGGAAACATAAGGAAGAAATGTTCCAGAATGCAAGTATTATATGTTCAGTGATCTTTTTTTTATTTGTTTGTTTGTGTGTGTGTGTGTGTGGGGGGGGGGGGGTTGGTTGTTTTTTGTTTGTTTGTTTGTTTTGTTTTGTTTGTTTGTTTGTTTTCGTTTGGTGTTTTTGTTTTGTTTTGTTTTTATTTGTTTGTTTTTTGTTTGTTTGTTTTTGTTTTTGTTTTATGGTACCAATATCTGTATTGATTACTTATTTATTTGTTTAATCATTTATTCTCAGTACTTGGGATGACAGCATCATAATCATGCTCTACAAAAGAAGACCAGTGCAACAGAATAAAAAGGGTGTTACAATTTTACCCATGCCACATTTTCCCGACTCAGATGCCCGGGGAGTGACTGTGCAATGAAGCAGTGACGATGTCTAAAACTTCGTGATTTGCTGAATGACTTGTGGCAGTTTTTTCAATCGCCAAAGACGATGCGTGCGTTTATGTAAGTTTGTGACTGCCTATGTGTGCGTATGTGTTAGGGTAGCTGTTAGATACACATGTATGTTAAAATGTATGTATGCGGTGTGTGTGTGTGTGTGTGTGTGTGTGTGTGTGTGTGTAGTCACATTTTGGTGTGTGTATGTAACATTGATGTAATGTTTTATGTTAACAAAAGCGTTTTTGTAAAGCACCTAGAGCAGATTTCTGGATAGTGTGCTATATAAGTATCCATTATTATTATCATTATTAATCACTGGTGTGTCCCATTTTGTGATGAATTTGAGGTGGCCCCTCGTAGCCCACTCTTTCTCGAAATCCCACGCTTTCTCACACTTTCTCTCAGCAATCCCACGCTTTCTCACACTTTCTCTCAGCAATCCCACGCTTTCTTACACTTTCTCTCAGCAATCCCACGCTTTCTTACACTTTCTCTCAGCAATCCCACGCTTTCTCACACTTTCTCTCAGCAATCCCACGCTTTCTCACTACTTTCTCTCAGCAATCCCACGCTTTCTTACACTTTCTCTCAGGCAATCCCCGCTTTCTTAACACTTTCTCTCAGCAATCCCACGCTTTCCTCACACTTTCTCTCAGCATCCCACGCTTTCTCACACTTTCTCTCGGCAATCCCACGCTTTCTTACACTTTCCTCTCAGCAATCCCACGCTTTCTCACACTTTCTCTCAGCAATCCCACGCTTTCTCACACTTTCTCTCGCAATCCCACGCTTTCTCACACTTTCTCTCAGCAATCCCACGCTTTCTCACACTTTCTCTCAGCAATCCCACGCTTTCTCACACTTTCTCTCAGCAATCCCACGCTTTCTCACACTTTCTCTCAGCAATCCCACGCTTTCTCACACTTTCTCTCAGCAATCCCACGCTTTCTCACACTTTCTCTCGGCAATCCCACGCTTTCTCACACTTTCTCTCGGCAATCCCACGCTTTCTCACACTTTCTCTCAGCAATCCCACGCTTTCTCACACTTTGAAAGAAAGTGTAGCGACACCTCCGCGCTCTCTCTCTCTCACATTTTACGAGAAAGCGTAGAATTAGAATTAGATAGCCCCCCACCCTTTTTCGCAATGTATGAGAAAGCGGTAGAAGTCCCTTTGTTTTCATCAAAAACATTTCCTTTGCCATTGGGGTTGGTTTCTTGTCTTTTCCCAACACATAACTGAGAAAAAAAGAAGAGAGAGAGAAGGGGGTGGGGTAGCGACGATTAAAACGATCATGATAATCATGGTGACGTCAGTGATGACGATGACGGTGATGGCACGAGATCGTTTTTATCATCATATCTATCTACATATTTATTTGTTTAATATGCACATCTACATGTGTGTGTGTGTGTGTGTGTGTGTGTGTGTGTGTGTCCTGAGTGTTTTCTCTGAATTTGAGAAGCTACTTTCAATGAGACATTCCATTCGAAGGGATGCATAGACGCAAATAAACAAGCGTGAAATGAAGACTTATACTGAACAAATGTGACAGAAAATGTCGCATTACAACAAACATAAAGATTCACGAAAGGGCAGAGCTTCATAAAAACCAATCTGTCACATTTATGTACAAAGTTGTTCCATTTCGATATCGTTCCAAGCATCCATCGGGAAAATATCAGGTCAGGTCTTGGTATATAATAAATCATTTACGTATGCTTTATACATGTTGCCATAGTGATGTTTGTTTGTTGTGATTCCGATACCGAGTTTGAAGTTGTTGCAATGCAACGATCCCTCTCAAGTGAAATGCGACAAAAGCCAGGTACCAGATACTTACAGCAGAGTATCGTCTATTCTGGCTGATGCTGACTGTCATGCTCATCACGTGTTATAACATTGCACTGTTCACAAGATCTAATGAGTGTGCTTTCACTTTGACCTGTGTGCTTTCACTTTGACTTTTTAATTAAAGTGAATGAAGAAAAGAAAACATGCACACGAGCAAAGAAAAAATAGAGGTATGAGTTTCAATGTCAGCACGTCGACATCTTTGCTAACACCCTCACTGTTATCGTCATCGTCGTTGTCGTCGCCCCCTCCCTCTTTCTTCTTCTTTTTCTTCTAGTTTTCCTCCTGGATTTGTGTTGAGAAAACCAACCAGCAAAAATTCCAACACCGATGACCAAAGAACTGATTTTACGAAAAACACTAGGGACCTTCCACACCTTCTGACACATTGCCAGTAAGCATGGATGCGCAATATAGAGAAAGCGTGACAGGGAACAGTGAAAGAAAACGTGGGTGTTCTTGCTGGAAAGCGTGGGACTGCTAGGAAGCGCGAGCTATCACTCGTTCTCCATTCCTTATTTACCCATTGTTTCTTTGTCTTCTCCTGCTTCATTCAGTTTTATAGCTTCACAGATTTCTAATATCAGCCATCCAGGAAGATCAGAACATTCTAATTTGCTTACGCAGAGACAAAAAGATAGAGATAATAACGTACGCCAGTAATAGATCTGAACATGAATGCTGTTGTGAACGTGCTGGAGATTTAATCAAATCATGAACGCCTAAAAGAAAATCAAATATAACTACAACGGTTTTTCCATGGCTGTGGCATGTTTTCAAGTTCACGGTGACATTTCCGCTCTGAGAATTGAGCCTAACTTTGTGTCCTTTGTAGGCCTATGTGTATGTGTGTGCTTGCGTGTGTGTCTTGTTTTAACGCGCGCACGAGCGTGCACGTGTGTATATGTGTGTACGTGAAGTGTGTGTGCGTGCGTGTGTGTGTGTGCGTGCGTGCGTGCGTGCGTGTGTGTGTGTGTGTGTGCGTGTGACAGAGACAGACACAGAGGAGTGGTGTGACGCTTGTGTGTGTGTGTGTGTGTGTGTGTGTGTACGCTGGCGCGCGCTTTATTGTTTTCATTTTATTCTAATAATTCTACTGTAGTGAACTGAGTTTGTGGGCACGGATTCCAGTAACACTTTTGTTTGCTACTATGGTCACAATTACCTAACAAAAAGAATACATTCTGAGGGGGACTGTTCCACGCTACTTCCCACCTGGAATTTAATGTCGACTGCAGCTGCCAAGCCCCGGCAGAAAAAAAGAAGAATCGTTTTAACTTGTTTCTTCCTGTTCTCGTTTCTATATCAACTGATTTGATGTGCACCTGAAAGCCTGATCTCTGAGAGAACACGATAGATTATTTCAGGCCCATTTCCGCTTTTTTCTTTTTAAAAAAAATGAGATTTCTGGATTTTGTTCATGTTGGCACAATTGTTCCCCAGCTGTGTATCCTCCATCACCGGGCTGGACACTGCTGTCAGCGGTGATGGCGACAGTGTCGGTTTACTGACGTTCATCGGATCTCGTACAGGAAAACAAATTGATGACAGACCTTTCCGGACTGGAATGAAACCGATCCGTAGAAGAAACGAAGAAGGGGCTAAAAGGATGATGTGACCTTCTTCAGTCAATGGAGAGAGTGTTGACTGGTCTGTCATGTTCATCTTCAACGACGTTGTTTGTTCTCAAGCCACCATCAGCGATGACATCGCCTGGCAGAAAAACCAAACAGTAGTCACGCCAACCGCCAAGTGGTATCAGGTCAACTCATAACGGCTTCTTCAGACATCATGAATCTAATAATTGTTCCACCTTAGTGCTGCTGTGCCGTTACTCCCAAAGGACTCATGGGATAAATGAGCCTTCAATCATACCACAGTGTGCACAGTCATAGCACCATGTGCACAGTCATAGCACTATGTGCACAGTCATAGCACTATGTGCACAGTCATAGCACCATGTGCACAGTCATAGCACTATGTGCACAGTCATAGCACCATGTGCACAGTCATAGCACTATGTGCACAGTCATAGCACTATGTGCACAGTCATAGCACCATGTGCACAGTCATAGCACTATGTGCACAGTCATAGCACTATGTGCACAGTCATAGCACCATGTGCACAGTCATAGCACCATGTGCACAGTCATAGCACTATGTGCACAGTCATAGCACCATGTGCACAGTCATAGCACCATGTGCACAGTCATAGCACCATGTGCACAGTCATAGCACCATGTGCACAGTCATAGCACCATGTGCACAGTCATAGCACCATGTGCACAGTCATAGCACCATGTGCACAGTCATAGCACCATGTGCACAGTCATAGCACTATGTGCACAGTCATAGCACCATGTGCACAGTCATAGCACCATGTGCACAGTCATAGCACCATGTGCACAGTCATAGCACTATGTGCACAGTCATAGCACCATGTGCACAGTCATAGCACTATGTGCACAGTAACACAAAGCAGAAAAAAGACACATCCCAATGCATGACACCGCAGATCAATGAATGCAGTAGAAAAAGAATACCAACAGCAACAGCACTTGCAATCCAGTAAAATTAAACAAGTGTAGGTGCACAAGTAAATACAAGAGAGGCAAGGCCTTCAAGACTCACTTGTGATACACTTAAAAAAAAATCCAAGCTTTTTATGTATTGAGTATAATTTCAAAATATAATGTTTAAGATGAGAAAGATCAGTTGAAAGCAAATTAAGTCCCCTAGCATTAATTACAGAGTATTTTCCCTTTTTTACTATCTGCACCAAAACGTTTGCAAAATAAATAAAACTTCCATGCTTAGCAAAAGAAGTTCCTGTTTGAACAAAAAATGATAATAATGACTGCTCTTGTTGTTGGGTCAGAATATCAGATCAAAGTGCCATGTTTAGAGAATACAAAAAATATAAATATAACAATAAATGCAGTTTGCATATAATTAGGCTTTTTTTCTTTTCTTTTTTTTGTGCCCATCCCAGAGGTGCAATATTGTTTTAAACAAAATGACTGGAAAGAACTAAATTCTTCCTATTTTTATGCCTAATTTGGTGTCACCTGACAAAGTATTTGCAGAGAAAATGTCAATGTTAAAGTTTACCACGGACACACACACACACACACACACACACACACACAGAAAGAGAGACAACCGAACACCGGGTTAAAACATAGACTCACTGTGTTTACACAAGTGAGTCAAAAACTGAAAAGTAGGTTAGATCGTTAACTATTCAATACAAACGTGAATGAATAAATGAACGAATGATATGAATAGATAAAATAAATAAATGAATGAAAGAACTGATTGAATAATTAACGAACAATTGATTGAATTGAATGAAAAAATCAATAAATAAATAGATTAATGAATGAAATAATGACTGACTAAATGATCAAATCACACAGAATCTTACACAAATAACGATACTGAACAAACATCGTGGGGTAAACGTAGGTTGCCGTTGCTGCCAAGCTGCTGTGCTGAGTGTCAACACTGATGTTGGAGCGCTCACCAGTTTGTGCCGCCCAGAGTGTGAACACCAAAACATGGAGCGGAACGCTGAAGTTTGGCTCACACCTCATTATTCTGGATGTGTACAAAGCCCTGCCCGTTTCTTTACATCTTCCTATTACCATTCCAGATATAAACCTGTTATATTTGTTCCGCTTTCCATTATGTATGTATATCTTTCCTTTTCTGTCCTTTTTTTCTTTTTTCTTTTTTTCTCTGAACGTATTTTTGTTGACAGACTAACCTGTATGTTTGGAGAACTGGAGAATGGATCGTCGTAGTTTCTATGGAAATAAATACACACACACACACACACACACACACACACACACACACACACACACACACACACACACAGAGAATCCCTTTCACACGCACGCACACACACACACACACACACACACACACACACACACACACACACACACACACAGAATCCCTTTCACACGCGCACACACACACACACACACACACACACACACACACACACACACACACACACACACACACACACCACACACACACACAGAGAGTTCAATGCAATGAAATTTACTTCTGAGTGTTACATAGTGAGCAAACTGTGTTATTGTTGTTGTTATCGTAATCACCTAGCCTTTGAAATAAAGATAGAAATGTCAAACGGGAAAATATTAAAAATGATAAGACGAAATAAAAATACATCAGAATATGAAAACATTTACATGATATATCATGGGTATATGACATTTACAATACTGCATGGCTAAAGGAGAATGAGAGACAGACACAGAGAGAGAGATGGTCAGACAGACAGACAGACAGACAGACAGAGAGATGGTCAGACAGACAGAGAGATTGTCAGACAGACAGATAGAGAGATGGCCAGACAGACAGACAGACAATGAAGCATGAACGTGAAGAAAAGAAAATAGTGACGATAGATAAGGGGATGTATGGAGAGAAGACACCAAATACAGAGGAGATGTGAAGAGGGAGAGACAGGGTAGGTCGGGGGTCGGGGAGGCAAGGTGCGAGAGAGAGAGTGGGAGAGGTAGATTGATATCGATATGGCAGTCTCATGCACACAGATATAAATATGAAAGTAAAGCTTGCCCATAGAGAAACATTGACTGTGAAGAAATTGTGTGAATGAGATACAGAGATGAAGGATTGCATTCTTGATGTTAAAATCTTGATGACATTCAACAAACTAAAGTTAGATCATGACAAAACTAAAGCTATGATTATTTCCTCTGCAAGAATGTCCACATCTACTTTTCCTGCCTCTGGTGTGGTTGATGATGCCACAGTTCAGTTTTCTAAATCAGCAAGGAACCTTGGAGTCATTCTTAACTGAAACCTCAGTATGCTTGCTCAGGTAGTAAATCTGAGACACATTGTCAATTGTGAACTTCGTCGCATCAACTCTATCCGTCAGTACCTTTCTCTTGAAACTACTAAAACTCTTATTTCTGCTTTAGTGCTGTCACGAATCGACTACCGTAATTCTCTTCTCATAGGCTGTCCACATAATATTCTTCAGCGAATCTAAACCTTCAAAACAATGCTGCCCGTCTGACTCTCAGAGTCCCACGTACTGATCACATTTCACCCACCTCTGTACTCTACTTTGGCTCCCCATTGAAGCGAGAATCAGATACAAAGTTGCGTATCTCTGCTATTCTGCTTTCCACTCCGCAGAACCTACCTATCTTTCTGACCTTATCAGTATTGACACTCCCTAAAGAAGTCTCCACTCTGACTGTTATCTTTTGAAACTTCCTCGTGTCAATACAAGAACCAATGGTGAACATTCTTTCCTCTTTGCTGCTCATCATATCTGGAACAACCTTCCTCATCATATCCGTGCACCCGATTCTATCTCTGCTTTTCGCTCATCACTAAAAACTCATCTTTTTAAAACCAGTCTATAAGCTACTCTCAGCTTCTTTTTTCTCCAACACCATCCATGTCAGCTCACTTTTGATGCATGCAGAGAGGGAGGGAGAGAGTGGGGGTTGGGGGAGAGGGAGGGGTTTTGAGAAAGAGTAGTCAGGAATGAGTTATGTAATTTGTGATATTTTATTTCATGTAAATCTCTCTGCACTATATAAATGTACATTATTATTATTATTACTATTTTATTATCATTAGCATTATAGAGGGGACGGGGACAGAGAGGAGAGGAAGGAAAAGACAGATAAATGGAACGGATCTTTCAGTCAATACAGGCAATGACCCCTCATGAAGGAGTACTGTGAACAAGCTTTTCAAAGGCACAAATAAACAACACAATAACCAACATTTCACATTCGCAAATAAGCATACAATCACATAACTGCATATTGTACCTCCCAGTTTGAAAGATGTGTAAAAGTAAATGTCTGAGTGCTTAATGACGGATTCCTTTGTGGGTGGTATTAACATAGTTTGAAAATATGAAAAGTTGCCAATATTGTTTTGGTGAATTCTTATTTCTAAACTCATAAGATTTTTATGATCAGCAAAATACTTCATTCTCTTTCGCAACTTTGCACAAAGGACAAAGAAGATCATCACCATTATGTTGTCCATACAAAACGTATTCACAAACAGGTTGTAATTTTCAAAATCTAAACTAATTTCAGACATTATCCATGTTCATCGATAAAACAACAACAATCACCAGGAACGGTGTGTGTCATGGTAAACAAATCCGTTTACATCAACTCCCTGATATGTGCACACATCCCATTAATTTTCATGTAGTTCTGTTCTAATGTTTGACACCCACTTTATTTTATCCCTAACATCCAAATCATACGTCTTGTATTCTGTCTTTGCCATCTTACGTCTTCCATGCGTGTTATTGTAAGCAAAATTTAAATGTATTGGGTATCGATTTGTTTCAACATAAATTGAATCATAAGCATAGTCACTCATTTTTTTTTCTTAAAAGCAAACGAATAAAGTTATTTCATAAATATACAAAGGATTGATTCTCAAAACTAGAATAATGTTACAACACAAACTTCTACATATTGACAAGTATGTTCCAGGTACAAGTGAAAGTTACACATTATTCCCACCTTTTATGGTTCACTGAAATTTAGTTGTGCTTTCTTCCATCAATCAACCGAACATTGACGAATACGACTGACATTTTATGTGGTATTAATCTATTGATTTTTCGAATTAAAATATTTTAGGACATTCCAAAACAAAGTGGAATTCATCCCCAACAGTTCCATTCTTTACAAACTGTTTCTTATGTCCTCGCCTTCTGTTCCTATTTCGATTTACAGTTTATGATTACTGCAATGAAGATTTATTGGAGGATATGTGTATGCACTTTGAATCTGTGAGATAAATTTTTCTCGACAAAAGTGAAGTTTGATGTTCCTATGAATCATTTACTACTTTCTTCAATCAATCATATTACCTCCAAATCTGACAATAGGTTTTACATATTCATACATACTCGCACATTTCAGTAGTTTTCTACGAACACCAACAGAGGGTAGATCTGTTTATAGAATCAAACGCTTTTTGTTTTCAAAATCTATGAATGTGACATGCAATTAACCATTGAGAGAAAACCTTTTTTTGCACAAAAGTCATCACAGTAAGCATTTTTTGTTGTACAATAGTTGCTCTTCAATTCTGCTTGACATTTGCTGGTGAGGTTATCATGTTCAAACCCATTTTTGCAATCGGTGGTTTACAATAGCACTTATAACCTACTGCTTACATTACACAAGAAATTCCCTTTTGATCATTAGGGTTATTGAAATCACCTTTTAAAAAGGCAGAACAAAAGACTCAGCCCAGTCGTCAGAGCAAATTCTTCTATCAAAAAGAGTATTGGCACCGAACCTTTACGAGTTTTTAACATCATTGAAGGAAACAATACCTCTTCTTTTAAAATTCGACAGTTTAGGCTATTTTCGTCTTCTTTGTCATTTCCAAATTGTAATATATTATCCAAACAGATGACTGTTGTCATGAGTGTCTTGAAATGACCATATCAAGTTTACATATTGATATTATCCAAACAGATGACTTGTCATCAGTGTCATAAAATGATCAGATCAAGTTTACATATTGATATTATCCAAACAGATGACTTGTCATCAGTGTCATAAAATGATCAGATCAAGTTTAAATATTAGTTGACGTTTTCTTTTCATTGAAATTGATTGTACAAATTTCCAAAATTCTTTCGGATTCTTTGGTTGTTACCACCTCTGTCAACGACGAATGTTGGATTGCTCTCTCTCTCTCTCTCTCTCTCTCTCTCTCTCTCTCTCTCTCTCTCTCTCTCTCTCTTTGTTTTAATTTTTTTTAAGAATATCTATTATCTTTTACCTCTATAAGGCAGTTGCCATTATCTTCGTACATGAACCTCGAAATTTATGAAGTAGTCCGGGGATTTTCTTGTTAGAAGCATGGCACTGTGCACTAAACCAGTTTTGAGGTTTCGAATCGTTTGCAGCATACATGTTTCTTCATATACTCTACAGCTATAAGTTTTTTCATACAATCTGCAGCACCCCTCATACATGTATCAAATACTTTCAAAGCACGATGTTCGTTCTAGATAAACTTTTCCACCCCATAAGTACAATTTATTCTGCTTCTGAACACAACCAAATTAAAAAAATAAAAAGCAACTGACGGTACGTTTTAAGGGCATATGATTAGAAACTGTTTTCTCGGAAACTTGAAACTCACTTAAATCTTTCGACAATGCAAACAGAATCCAAGACATCAAAAAAAAAATATGAACACTGCAACCAGTAATGTAAGTGTAGCAATCTTGAAGGTCGCCATGACACAGTCCATTCAAGGCAAATGCAGTGCTCACGTTCAACAGCAGTTTACCATAATTATTCATTACTTTGTCCCAAGATGATCTGTTGAAACTAGCTGGGTGAGTCGCATGATGAAAATCTGAAATATCACTGTCTTGACATTGGTGAGAAATGTTGGAAATTGTACATTTACATCCACACACAACAACACATGTACATCCCCAATAAGTTAACAAACAGTCAGACAGAAAATGTTCAAGCGATGCATTTTCATTTTCACATTCAAAGTAAGCTTATGTATGATTGGATGAACTTTCAGAAAGCACATGATAGCATACATACAGTATATCACTAACAGAACCAAGCAACGCTCATTCAGTAATAAGCGCACAAAAATTACTAAGATATAGACAGACAGACCGAGACAGAGAAAGAGACAGAAAGAGACAAAATGGCAAAGAGAGACACCGAGAGAGACAGAGACAGAGAGAGACAAAATGGCAAAGAGACACGGAGAGAGAGAGGGAGAGAGAGAGAACAAAAAAGACAGCAGAGGACGGGTCACGTCTGATGTCGTGCGGAAAGAAAAGCGGACGCGGAGAAGACAGGGGAGGAGAAGAGGGGGAGGGTGGGCAGGAGGCGAAGGACATGGAAACTGTAGAAAAGAAAGAGAAAGGCTGGGGGAAACACTGCAGAGACAAGGCCGCTCAAAGACCAACACACATATTTCGCCACAGACGATCCTAAATGTCATCTTCACACAGACCTCGTTAACAGAGCGCGTTTTCTTCTTTTCTTTTCTCAGTCACCGGAGACAAGAAGAAAAAGGACACACAAAAATAGTTTTCTGTGTAAAAAAAAGTATATGCTGGAGTTAATTAAAATCAAGTGCAGGCGGAAATGAAGTGTAATTGCAGCCGTTGCCTTATTACCATCTGCCATGTCCGTGCCCTGCACGTCAGTGGCTCAAGTCATCTGTCAGCGACAGTGGAGCTCTTTGAAAGGAGACAACACGTAATCTGCGGCAGGACTGATGGGGAAACAGTGACTGGGGGAGGACGGTGGTAACAGATTGCTGTGACATTGCCTCTCCCTTCATCAGCGCAAGAAGAGGATGCACATCATTCTGCTAAAAAAAGCAACCGTCGTGTTGGAAATATGAAAGGAGAGTGAGAGGAGAGAGGGGGGAGGGGGCGATGGTGAGGGGAGAGGAGAGGGTGGGTTTCAGGGCTTAGTGTCATGTCGTTGCACAAGAATGATGGCCACAAGGAAATTCCGAAAAAGGAAAGAAACATGGATAGAGGCAAGACTGAGCAGATGGCGGTGGTAATTATATACACTTTACCAGTCCACGTGGCGAAGTGGTGAGCATCGCGGACTGACAACTGTGAGAACGCTGGTTCGATTCCCAGCGTAGGTATGGCGAGGGTTTAAATAGGAAGTTGGGACCGTACACAGTCAGTGTTGTCCACTCCACGCTTCAGTCTTTGGGTGTGCTATCACTGCACCTGATGGTATCTCTTGGGCCTGGGTAACGCCGGATATATTGAAGAAGGAAGCATGGTCTTGTCGCTTTGTCCTAAACCTAAAATGGACCTCCATACCAAAATCGTCAGCATCACCTTCCTCATCCATCATCAATATGGAACAGAATTGTTCCGACGTCTGTGCCCTGGTCTCGTGGTAACCCGAGTTTCCACCTCCCTTTACTTCCATGCTTGGGGGAGCCATCCAGATCTTCGATGTCGGCGGTTTATAGGGAGGCTGTCTCCACACTGGAGGGGATGCTCACTCGGTCTGGCTCCGCCACTGCGCGATTATTGTCGTCAGAAGGGGGTCCAGTAGGTGGTTTCCTGTATATGTTAAATCAGAACAGGCACTACTGACTGCCACAAAAGTGACCCAGCAACAGTGCAGGGTCTCATCTGGTGTGTGGCCTCCTGGCGACCTAACATTGATTGTTCCCTGTGGAATGTCGACGCTGGGACTATGATGATACACTTGCAACAACCACAGGAAGGTGACAGTGATAAAATATACCATAATTCAACATGCACACCGGGCTATTAAGCAGAGTTTTATATTAATACAATGCATAACACACATTGCCTGTCCCAACTCCAGTGACCCGGAAGCTCCACGGCTGTGTAAAGGACTTGCTGCGTACAGCTGCCTTCATTTATAAGAAAATGAAAAAGAAGATGCACACACACATACACACACACACACACACACACACACACACACACACACACACACACACACACACACACACATTCAGTGGCCTGAAGCTCTACGGCTGCTTACAGCTGCCTTCATCGCGGAGACTGGAGTGTCCATCTAACGAACGAAACTAACAACAACAAAAACATCGAGAACAAGAAGAACAAAAACAGGAAGATCAAGATCAAGAAGAAAAGGGAGAACAAGAACACACACACACACACACACACACACACACACACACACACACACACACACACACACACACACACACACACACACACACACACACACACAGCAATTAGCCATATAGGAACCGAGTTGATTTGGCTATTAAAAAAGGCGATGGGTTATGATTAGTCAATTAAGAACAGAATTGACTGGGGTATAAAACTGTTGCGCTTTCTAAGACTTTTCAATTTAGGGAATTTATAGCGTTCAGTCCTGTTAATAGCGGTTAATAGGACGATTATCTAGGTATATATAAATGATAATTTCTTTAGTCCTGCGTTGGCCATCCTACATTTCTCTTCAGTATCATTTCGTCATCCGAACTGTACAGTTCTTTGTCCAGACTGTTTTAGATGTCTTAGATCAGTCTCCGAGTGCCATGCTGTTACACATAC
>NC_134899.1:46100372-46122872 GCF_041734735.1 Babylonia areolata | reverse complement strand
CAAATACTGTATCATCACATCAAAAAACACTAAATATTCCGTACACACACACACACACACACACACACACACACACACACACACACACACACACACACACACACACACACACACACACACACACACACTAACTCACACAAGCGTACGCAGAAAAAAAAATGGAGGTACAAAAATAAGAGGAGATGGGGAGAGCAAAAAAAAAGACAAACAGAGGTATGTGCTGGGAAACATTTATTAGCCTCGTTGAATAGATACGATTTTGAATTTGTTTTGAAAGTTAATATATACTTGGTGAGTCTCCAGAGGAAGAGGATATTTCGGACAGAAGCCATGGGCACCTCCTACTGCAAGGCTCTCTGACCAAGTCTCTAAGAGACTTCGGGGACTCGAGAAGCTTTTGTTCTCAAGATCCGAGAGAACGGGAAGGCACGTATATGTAAAGAGCAGGAGTATAATGTAACCCTTCAAAGTGAAAGCAAGTTAATATAATTGTGCAAAGCGTGCCTCAAAATCTAAAAATAATTTTATGTCAGGGGATCTCGGAAACAATGAAAGCATAGAAAGTTGAAGATATGAATTCCGTGTGTGAAACTGTTGAAATTCCTTATTAGCAGTTGAAATTCTGTTTTGTTTTTGTTTTTCCTTCGTTGGGTTCGGTTGGGTTTTCAACCAGGTCTTCAGCAGTTACCATCCCTATATGTACATCTGCTGAGGGTTTTCTGAAGCAAACCATGGACACACTGCAACACACCACAAACAGTTGATGAAAGCCGTGCATAGCCTTCAGTTCGTGTGGACAGAGATGGGTCTGGACAGAGATGGTGTGTGTGTGTGGGGGGGGTGGACAAAGATACAGAGATGGGGTATGGGTGTGGACAGAGATGGGGTGTGGGTGGACAGAGATACAGTGATGGTGGTGGGCAGAGATGGGGGTGGACAGAGATTGGGTTTGGACAGAGATTGGGTTTGGACAGAGTTGGGTATTGGACAGAGATTGTGTGTGGACAGAGATTGTGTGTAGGGGGGTGGACAGAGTTGGTGTGTGTGGGGGGGGGGGGACAGAGATACAGAGATGGGTTGTGGACAGAGATGGGGTATGGGGGTGGACAGAGATGGGGGTGGACAGAGTTGGGGTGTGGACAGAGATGGGGGGTGGGGGGTGGACAGAGATACAGAGATGGGGTGTGGACAGAGTTGGGGGTGGGGGTGGACAGGGTTTGGGTGTGGACACAGAATTGGGGTTTGGACAGAGTTGGGGGGTGGGGGGTGGACAGAGATGGGGTGGACAGAGATGGGGATGGACAGAGTTGGGGTGTGGACACAGAGTTGGGGTGTGGACAGAGTTGGGGTGTGGGGGGTGGACAGAGATGGGGGTGGACAGAGTTGGGGTGTGGGGGGTGGACAGAGATGGGGTGGACAGAGATGGGGTGGACAGAGTTGGGGGTGGACAGAGATGGGGTGGACAGAGATGGGGTGGACAGAGTTGGGGGTGGACAGAGATGGGGTGGACAGAGATGGGGTGTGGGGGGTGGACAGAGGTGGGGTGGACAGAGTTGGGGTGTGGGGGATGGACAGAGATGGGGTGGACAGAGATGGGGGTGGACAGAGATGGGGGTGGACAGAGTTGGGGTGTGGGGGGTGGACAGAGATGGGGTGTGGGGGTGGACAGAGATGGGGGTGGACAGAGTTGGGGTGTGGACAGAGATGGGGTGTGGGGGTGGACAGAGATGGGGTGGACAGAGATGGGGTGTGGGGGTGGACAGAGATGGGGGTGGACAGAGATGTGGTGTGGGAAGTGGACAGATATGGAGGGGTGGACAGATGGGGTGTGGGGGTGGACAGAGATACAGAGATGGGGGTGGACAGAGATGGGGGTGGACAGAGATGGAGGATGGACAGAGATGGGGGGTGGGGGGTGGACAGAGATGGTGGGGTGGACAGAGATGTGGTGTGGGATGTGGACAGAGATGTGGTGTGGGGAGTGGACAGAGATGGAGGGGTGGACAGAGATGGGGTGTGGGGGTGGACAGAGATGGAGGGGTGGACAGAGATGGAGGGGTGGACAGAGATGGGGTGTGGGGGTGGACAGAGATGGAGGGGTGGACAGAGATGGAGGGGTGGACAGAGATGGAGGGGTGGACAGAGATGGGGTGTGGGGGTGGACAGAGATGGAGGGGTGGACAGAGATGGGGTGTGGGGGTGGACAGAGATGGAGGGGTGGACAGAGATGGAGGGGTGGACAGAGATGGGGTGTGGGGGGTGGACAGAGATACGGAGATGGGGGTGGACAGAGATGGGGGTGGACAGAGATGGAGGGGTGGACAGAGATGGGGTGTGGGGGGTGGACAGAGATGTGCTGTGGGATGTGGACAGAGATGTGGTGTGGGGAGTGGACAGATATGGAGAGGTGGACAGAGATGGGGTGTGGGGGGTGGACAGAGATGGGGTGTGGGGGGTGGACAAAGATGGAGGGGTGGACAGAGATGGGGTGTGGGGGTGGACAGAGATGGAGGGGTGGACAGAGATGGGGTGTGGGGGGTGGACAGAGATGGAGGGGTGGACAGAGATGGGGTGTGGGGGGTGGACAGAGATGGAGGGGTGGACAGAGATGGGGTGTGGGGGGAAATGGCACGGACAGTGTCAGCAGGCAGAGAATGAAGTGAAACAATGGTCAGATCACCTGACCTCCCCACTGATGCCGCGATACCTCTCCGTCCACCGCCACAACGCGGTGAATTATGTGTCTGCTTCACTGCCAGGCCTGGCGGCAGATATGAAGGGAGATAACCACTGCTTCTTTCTGTTCACCCTCTTCATCATCCAAGGCAGCAGGGGTGAGAGGGAGTGGTGGACAGGGGCTGTACGAGGGTTGATGCTTCTTGAAGATGGGGGTATTGTCTGTTTCAAATTTCTCATGTTGTTTGTTGTTGTTTTTATTGATTTTGTTCTTTTACTTGTGCTGTGATTAATTAAAACGAACATTTTGGATACAGTGACAGGCGTTGCCATTTTCAGACACATAGTCAGCAAGACAGGAAAAGAGCAAGGCCATACGAAACGAAATTAAAGTTTACTTGACGAGATAAGCAGTTAACATTATTTTTCCACTCGACACTGGGGAGAGGGACAGAGAGAAAAAGAGGGGGGGGGGGGCAGAGACAGAGAAAAACAGAGACAGAGTTCAAGACATGAAAAATATTCAATTGGCCTCAAGAAACAAAACAACAATGGAAAGTGGGTATGAAAGAAACGAAAACATAAACAAGTCATGCATGGAAGATATAACATTTCCAAATGATGCAGTTTCAGAACAGTTTCTGTTTCTCAAGAAGGAGTCACTACGTTCGGACAAATTCATATATGCTACACCACATCTACAAAGCAGATGCCCAACACGTGTAGTCAGGCCTTGAGATGCAGATGAAGCAGAATTTCAGTTGTTGTTGGTTTTTCCGAACTGACAGAATTCATTACCGTACCTACATTATCGTCGAAATTGATTTCTATTTCCATTGCACAAAAAGATATGTTCCTAGGTTCTTCGCTTCATACAGAGAGAAACACAGAGAGAGGGGCGGGGAGGGGGGGTGCAGGTGAGATATAGCAAAACTCTATATGGTGTCATTCATCACAATTCTGTACATACGTTTTACAGAGAGAAATGCATAAAACCAATGTCTGATCCTGACGGGACATGCTCTGGGTTAATGCAGACCACGTGACCCGCTGCTCATTTGACAGCACTTCTCCAGTGTGCACGTTCCTGTTCCGTTCCAAGGACTGGCGCAACACGACTCGTCAGCTGCTTTCACAGGCTGTGTTTTTCGTCTGCTACTTCATGTCAGGTTCTTCCAAGTTATCTACTTGTGGAATCCCAGTCCTTCGTTACTGAACGAGGAAGTCTTATAGCAGTAACAACACAGAAAAGTGATAGATTTGTCATTATAACAAGAAGTTCAATGTGTTGGGGATTTTTCTTTGTTGTTATTTTTTTTTTAATGAATGTCAAATCTCAACAATAAAGTCCATGCTCGGGTAAAAGGGTTGTCATTCTTGATCACTGCCTGTTTCATCACACGAACTATAATTACAAACTTGTACTGAATGTGAAAATGCTCACAACATTCCGTTTTCTTTTGTTTGTTTTTGTTTTGTTTTTGTTTGTTTTTTTGTATTTCTTTCTTTCTGTCTTTCTTTTATGATCATGTTGAGTTGTCACCAAAGACAGCCTATTGAGGGTACACACACATCGATCATGTTGAGTTGTCACCAAAGACAGCCTATTGAGGGTACACGCACATCGATCATGTTGAGTTGTCACCAAAGACAGCCTATTGAGGGTACACGCACATCGATCATGTTGAGTTGTCACCAAAGACAGCCTATTGAGGCTACACGCACATCGATCATGTTGAGTTGTCACCAAAGACAGCCTATTGAGGGTACACGCACATCGATCATGTTGAGTTGTCACCAAAGACAGCCTATTGAGGGTACACTCACATCGATCATGTTGAGTTGTCACCAAAGACAGCCTATTGAGGGTACACGCACATCGATCATGTTGAGTTGTCACCAAAGACAGCCTATTGAGGCTACACGCACATCGATCATGTTGAGTTGTCACCAAAGACAGCCTATTGAGGGTACACGCACATCGATCATGTTGAGTTGTCACCAAAGACAGCCTATTGAGGGTACACGCACATCGATCATGTTGAGTTGTCACCAAAGACAGCCTATTGAGGGTACACGCACATCGATCATGTTGAGTTGTCACCAAAGACAGCCTATTGAGGGTACACGCACATCGATCATGTTGAGTTGTCACCAAAGACAGCCTATTGAGGGTACACTCACATCGATCATGTTGAGTTGTCACCAAAGACAGCCTATTGAGGGTACACGCACATCGATCATGTTGAGTTGTCACCGAAGACAGCCTATTGAGGGTACACGCACATCGATCATGTTGAGTTGTCACCGAAGACAGCCTATTGAGGGTACACGCACATCGATCATGTTGAGTTGTCACCAAAGACAGCCTATTGAGGCTACACGCACATCGATCATGTTGAGTTGTCACCAAAGACAGCCTATTGAGGCTACACGCACATCGATCATGTTGAGTTGTCACCAAAGACAGCCTATTGAGGCTACACGCACATCGATCATGTTGAGTTGTCACCAAAGACAGCCTATTGAGGCTACACGCACATCGATCATGTTGAGTTGTCACCAAAGACAGCCTATTGAGGGTACACGCACATCGCGGTTTCTTTCCAACAAATATTTTAACTCAGTATAAAATCAAGTTCAGCCACCATTGGTAGCAGCTTGGAGGTGGAGGTATACATTATTCCCTGTCCTGTTGACACTTATTGGTTGACTCAGTTTCATTACTGACTGACTCAGTTTCACTATTGATTGACTCATTTTCACTATTATCCTCAGCTGTCTTTGAGTGTTTTCACCATACTCTTACTCCCCAATCATCCATAACTATTTAGTCATTCATTTATTGATTTTCATTTTACATTTTTACCATCGTAAAGTAATTATTTCCTAACAATGGACAAAAATGTTTTCCTGTTTACCTGCACTTGTTTTTCACTATTGTCATGTTGTCACACATACACGCGCGCACGCGCGCGCGCGGTTATTTACATGTTCGCATGCACACGCGCCCGGCATTTCCAATATGATTTGTTGTTATGATATTACTTATAAAGTTATAGAGTAGGTAGCCATAATTGCGAACGATACAGTCGAAGCAACCAGCTCAAAGTCTCTGTTTTACAGATAACAGGTTGTATCATCGTCAAATGTAGCTCTTCTGTTTTTGACGGCTTTCTCGGATTGGTTGCACCAGGAAAAGTTCGTTCGTCTGCACCTTCTTTGAAATGTTTTTTCAACGGTTGAAATAGCAGCGGTATCTGAGGGAAAATGCGAACGAGCAAGTCTAATTCTGAACGACTGGGTTCATGTGGACAATCAAAACAGAAGCAAGTCTTGAACTCAATAGCCATAACATATTATTGGAACATCGCACTAGATGTTGTATTGTTGGTTTTGATCACACACACACACACACACACACACACACACACATACACACACATTTAAACATACGCATCCCACACCACACACAAACATACCCTTTCGAGAGCGCTCAGTAAACTGTGCAGCCTCGTTTGCAAATAGACAAACGTCAAAATATCGTATGATCTAAATGCAAACGGCACTATTTTGGAGATTCCTGTCGAAACTGACATTCTGATCAGTCATCAGCATGCTTTCTTAATTCTCCCAGCACTGGTAATGCACAATTCATTTAACATATCCAATCAAAACATATATTTAAAACTGTGTCAAAAGTTCAGCTCCTACTACTTGCTTCTTTTGATTTTAGATTTTTTTCTTTCTTTTCCCTTTAATGAACAGAATACATGAATACAATAAGGGCATTAAACATTAAATTGCACATATATTACGAAACGTAAAGTGGTAATATATCAAAATAAAGAGGCTGGTCTTTCACATTTCGCCAAGAAAAAAACAGCCAAGTGCATTCGATAAGAGCACACATTTATCGAAAAAAAAACCATATTCTTCAACCCTTTACTGGCACTCTTTACATGTCAGTTGCTATTATTTGTCACGGTCAGAGCGGAGGGGTGCAGGGAAAGAGAATCAGTTCTTCTGTATTATTTAAAGCATAAAAAAACAACTTATACATATAATATTTCACATATTTGATGCAAGAGAGAAAAGTTTGGATACAGAACTTTGTAATAACGTGAATAAACCAGCTGGAGAGGAAAAAAAGAAGATGGAAAGTTGAGAGAAAGTGATAAAGAGAGAGAGAGAGAACTCAGAACTCAGAACTCAGAAAGTTTTATGTAAATCGGCCTTGGGCCACAATACAATGGGGAAGGATGGGTCAGTGGGGTTGCATATAACATTGTGTTATCCATAGCAACAACAACAACAAAAACAAGCACAAACTGAATGAATATATACTTAAACAATGTGCCCATCATACAGGAATTTGTTTTTATATAGTACTTCACCATGCTTGATCACTGACTGCAGATTAACCTTTTCCTTGTATTGATAGCATGGAAAATATATCTTGATACATTATGTCTATGACTGAAATTTGTTGCTCCAAGTAACACATGCAAGGGAATCTAGCCCATTCTTTTAATATTCTCTTCCTTAAATCTTCATATACGTTGCAGCTGAATAAAAAGTGCTTCTCGTTTTCAACTTCAACCCTACAAAATGGGCATGCTCTGTCCTGATCTGATTGACTGTATCAATGTACATTGTTGTTGAGTTGTAGAATGTCGAATCGTGTTTGTGTAATGGCAATGCGGAAACAATAGGTATCCATATCCAAAATAAATCTCTCTTTTTCAAAGACAGTCTTAAACGATCTATAAATTTCATATCTATGACAGTCTCTGACAGCACCAGTCCATTCTTGGATGAACATATCAACAAGTTTCTGTTTAAATATACCGAGGAACATCTTCACATTCCCTACATCTTGTTGCATCCAAACAATGCTAAAACCAGTTGAACATAAAATTTCTCTAACATTTGACACCCAACATTGTTTTCCTGATCTGACTAGTTCCAACAGCATTTGATATGCTTTATGTGGTAACCTTTCAATATACATTATTAGCAATTTTAACCAGAATCTTTAACATGATACACACGAACTTACGTATAAGGGATACCTGCCCAAATCTCCGTATACCATTTTGTTTGGCGTCCTGGTCGGAACACCCAGAAATCTTTTACACGCTAACAGGTGTACGTTTTCTAAATGTTCCAATCTGTCTAATCCCCATATCTCGGATGAGTATAATAGTATTCGTTTAATTTTGTAATAAAAAAAAAATAAAGAAAGTATTTACAGTCATCTCCCTATACTTTTGAAATGCCCTATTAAGTTGTATGACTGCCTTCTTTCCCTTCGTTGTTAGATGTAATGTACCTTTTTTTTGCACCAACCATGTTTGTAAAATTAAACCCTAAGTAACAATAATCATTTACCACTTCAAGTCTTTTACCATCGTAGAACCACTTCTCATATTTGCCCCAAAACCCTCCCTTTCTGAATACCATAACCTTGGTTTTGTCAATGTTCACATTTAATTTTATATTATTGCAGCAATCCTTTAAAACATTCAACTGATTCTGAAGGTTCACTAGGTGTTGTCGAAAGCAATGCTACATCGTCGGCAAATAACAAAATAAATAACTCCATAATGTCTGGGTGTAACTGTACCCCGTGTTTTCCCCTTTCACCCATATGAATTGTTAACTGGTTAATGAAAACTGAAAATAGCGTTAGGCTCAACACACACCCTTGTCTCACACCCAAGGAAGTCTGAAACATATCCGTAAGGTCGTAATTAACACGAATACATGATAACAGTGAATTATACATAGCTTTCAGTGATCCAAGGAACCTACCTTTAACGCCTTGGGTTTTAATGCACGGCAATAGTTTATCATGTTTAACAGAATCAAATGCCTTTTTAAAATCAACAAAAGCAACATAAAGTTTTCTACCCTTTTTACTCAAACATTTCTGAACAGCAGCATATAAAGTGAATACTTGATCAACAGTGAAATACTTTTTACGGAATCCTGCTTGACATTCTGAAATTAAGCTATTATTTTCTAACCAACAGTATAGTCTTACATTCAATATAGTAGTATAGTACTTTGATATGATGCTTAAAAGGGATACTCCTCTATAATTGTCTGCATTATCAGGATCACCTTTCTTATATATTGGGATGACCATTCCTCTGGATATATACCTTGATCAACAATTGAATTAAATAATTTTGTCAGAAACAACTGTACAGTTTTACCACCATATTTTAACATTTCTGCAGAAATATCATCGATTCCACTAGCTTTTGTCATTCTTAAGTTTCCCTATGGCTTGAATAACTTCTTCTGATATAGGTTTATTCGATACGTGATCTGTTTCATCTAATATATCAACTTCAGTGTCGTTGTCTTTATTTAGCCTCCCCATTTGGACTTTGAAATACTTCCCTAAAATGATTCAACCATTCATTTGTGCCAATGTTATTTGTAATCCTTTCTTTATTACCATAGCCCATACTTTTTAATTCCTTCCAAAACTGTGATGTATTCTCAAAATCGTTTGCTAATGCTTCAGCCTTTTGTCGTCTAAAAGTTTGTCTTTTTGTTTTTTTAAGAGATGTTTATACTTCTTTCTTGATTCAGCATATATTAATCTATCTTCTTGTTGCTCTGAAGCGATTTAACTTTCCCCTGGTTTCCTTTTTTACTTTGTCACATTCGTCGTCAAACCATTCTGACTTTGTTTTTCTGTCGTTACGGCGAAAGTGAACTGTTTAAACATGTATTTACTAGGGTCTTTTAAACACTGTACAAAGACCCCAAGGGCACCATCTACATCCCTGGTCAATCTGTTTGTGGCAATCGACATTCTATTTTGGATATCACTGCTCTCCCATGTCTCAACAAATTCATTCTCGCGTTCCTTATTCCATATAAATCTCCCACTTACTTTGCCGTGATTATGTACTGTTTTTACATAACCACCAGTATCTTTGGGATTAATTTCCATTTTCATAACAACTGGTAAATGATCGGATTCAATCATTTTTTTTTTTAATCGATGCGATATGGACAGACAAGAACAGGCCAATAGATACAACAAAATAATCTACAACACTTTCGCCAGAGAACCCAATGAAAGTGCAGTTATCATCAAAACCTTTTTCACAAAGACCATTTAGTATAATACAGTCAAACATATTACAAAATTCAATTAATTGATCACCAAAAATATTCATTTGACTGTCCTGAGATTTCCTTGTAAACTGGTTGTGAACAGGAACAGCAGTTGGCTCGAAGTCACTACTATCGCCATTAAAAGAATAATTATTACAAGCAGATCTTGCATTGAGATCCCCACTTAACATAACGTGGATGTCGTCATACGATCCGTGCAAATCTGCCAACATTGTTCCAACATTTCAAGGCCATATACATTCTGCTGGGTTTTCCAGAATGAAGAATCACAAGGGGGAATATAGGAGCAAATGTACATTAAATCTTTATCTGTACAAAACAGGATTTGTTAATCTTCAGAACCACAGTATTCTCTTGTTCTATATCAACACGTTCAACAAAATCAGCAAACGGTTTTCTTACCATTACAATAACACCACCGGAGTATCTTCCTTGGTGGGACAGTTTCTTTGATTTGGATGTAAACAGAACGAAGTCATTAAATAATGGTGAATCAAAATCAAATGCAACAAATGTTTCAGTAATACATACAAAATCATGATGTAAGAAAGTTAATGAAATCTGTGTTTTCTAACTTCTGTAAAAGACCATTTACATTGTAATTTTAGGAATGAAACTTCAGACTTATTTACATTTTGTGCATGAGGTTCTGTACTTTCTGGACCACGACCCTTTATTCCAAAGGATTTGTTTCCCAGATCTGTGGCCCGGCCGATATCCTATTTCTTGGTGCAAGACGCACCACCTTCTTTGGCTTTGGACATGGGGAACTGGGATTTACCTTTATCCTTTGTCTGGTTACTCTAAAGGAGTCAACAATACTGCTCTGACTGCTTGACTTCTCTGTGTTCGAAACAGTGTTCTGGTGACCAATTCGCGAACCAGATGCGGCTCGTCTTGGTCGCAGACTATGCGCTGATGACCGGGTCTCTTGGACCGAGTTCATCCCTTCGTCACTTTTGTCACGAGTATGTCTCCTGCCCTGCTTGTCTGTTCGTTTGTCAACCATCTTTTCTTGTCTCAGTGACTTGTCTGTGTCAGTCTTGGTTGTCTCGTCATGTGTGTCATTGTTCTTGTTCATTTCAGTTTGTTCTCTTATTTCTGTAGCGCCATAAGCATCACTATCGTCCTGCTTTTGACCATTTGTTGTTTCGTGTTCAACAACAATATCACTGTTAACAACAACCGCTTCGCTGTCTTGCATGCTGCCATTGTCATCCATCAAATCATCGTCGTTTGTCTGATTCTGGTCTCTGTCTTCGTTCTGATTGTCAGTCTCATGTTTGTCATCTGTATAATATATGGAGTTATCAGAGTGAACGTTGTCATCGTCACATAATTTGTCTTGTTCTGATCATTGTCAGTGTGGTCAACATTGTCAGAGACTTCCTTCACAAGAGGGGTCATAGATTGTTTCATTGCTGTTCGCGGTTGGTCAGAACGTCTATTGTTTTCCCTGTTTGTTCTTGTATTGTGTGAATTTGACCTGACTGTAGTATCTTTCATCATAATGATTCTTCAGTGTTGCGAAGTGTTTTGTGTGTGATCATGAGGTTCATTCTGTCTTGTCACATCACTGTATGAACGAGAGCCCGGGACAACAAGAATGGAGTCATTTCTGTCACCAACTTGGCTGTTGGAGTTTTCCAAGTCACCTGACCTGTCACCTGGCATCCTGCTAATGTATGAGTTGTTCCCCTCTTGCCTCTGACCTCGCTGGTGCTGGTGGTATGTGCTGGGCCTTTCACGAGAGTATTGAACGTCACTGTCTCGGGGGTAGTCACGATGTTGTCTCCCGGACTGTTCAGTGCACTGAGCCCCGGAGTGCCCTCCGCACTTGTAGTCATTGGATTGCCAGACGTGTCTGTTCCTGCTGGATGCTGATAGTGTGTTGGCCTGTACTGGTGACCAGTCCTCTCTCTGCCGTGGGGATGGAGAGAACTGTCCTGCTGGATGTTGATCGTGTGTTGACCTGTACTGGTGACCAGTCCTCTCTCTGCCGTGGGGATGGAGAGAACTGTCCTGCTGGATGCTGATCGTGTGTTGACCTGTACTGGTGGCCAGTCCTCTCTCTGCCGTGGGGATGGGGAGAACTGTCCTGCTGGATGCTGATCGTGTGTTGACCTGTACTGGTGGCCAGTCCTCTCTCTGCCGTGGGGATGGGGAGAACTGTCCTGCTGGATGCTGATCGTGTGTTGACCTGTACTGGTGGCCAGTCCTCTCTCTGCCGTGGGGATGAGGAGAACTGTCCTGCTGGATGCTGATCGTGTGTTGGCCTGTACTGGTGGCCAGTCCTCTCTCTGCCGTGGGGATGGGGAGAACTGTCCTGCTGGATGCTGATCGTGTGTTGACCTGTACTGGTGGCCAGTCCTCTCTGTGCCGTGGGGATGGGGAGAACTGTCCTCCAGTGTGGTCTTCCCGGAACGAAACAGGTTGCTGGCTGTCTCTGACGTATAGCTTCCCGTTGTGAATGTGTGCTGTCTTGCCAAGACTGCGGTGAAACTCCAGCATCTCTTGCTGTCGTGTGGTGAGGTCAGGGGCCACCCGGATGCCACTCGTCCTCAGATTGTCTCTGAGGTCCTTGTCACCCAGAACCGCCATCTTGTCCGACCAGCGACAGAACTGAACAAGTATGGGGCGGGGGTCATTTCCACGAGGGCGTGGCCTTCCAATGCGAAACGCTCTGGCGATGTGTTCCTGCCGCCAGCTGGGTGACACTGCGTGGTCGTTCAGCACATCTGTGATGATCTAGGCCGTCGTGTACTCGTCCTCCCTTTGATATTCAGCAACGTTCATCAATCTGACGTTAAAAGCTTTAGCGTCTTGTTCACTCAGTTCTAGCTTCTTCTCCAGCAGTTCTAATCTCTCCATCACAGACGTGTTGTCTTCTTTCAGTTCTTGGTTGTCCAGCGTGTTCACATCAACACTCTCCTTCAGTTTACTGGTTTCAGCGAAGAAACGAGCGATGTTATCTTCAAGAGTATCAAACTTTTCATCAATGTTGCATTTTATACCCATTGTATGAGCTTGCATGCATTGCTGCATTTGAGCAAAGCGCCAGTCAATAAAATGAAGAATATTGTTTTGAGGAGTTGAGAAAGAATTTTGTGACATATTTCAAGTGCCTATGCTAACACGAATAACAAACGTTTTCTTCCGGGTGCACTTGCACTCAATACGAACTGAAGCAAAATCAGCTAATATTTGCACGTGTCCGCGTACTCACGTCGAAGCATTCCCAACGTTGCAGGTTTGAACATGAAATATGCACGTGCAACCAGTGAGGAAACATCGATGCAACAAGAGATGTGTTAACACCAGGGCGGAAGTAAATATCCTTCATTAACACGTGTAATTTTCCTTGCTTTAATTTCAGCTCTGTCACTAACCTGACCAACAATCCAGTGATATCGTCAGATGCACACACAGTTTTTACACACTTCTGCAAACTATGATAACAATCACGCGACTGTAGCCTGTTTCAAAACAAACACAGACAACTGAAATGCACGTCCGCCACTCGTCACCGCCCTCCAGAGAGAGAGAGAGAGAGAAAAGGGGGTGGGGTGTGGTGTCAACTGTCAAATCAACTGTCGCATTAGTATCTTGCAATCTCTAAAGAGATAACTATGCCTCCAAAAAACCAGATGACAGTCATAATATTATAAATGAGAGCATTATGGGGGGAAAAAAAGAAAGATGCTTATTAGATTTACTACGTTCCACTTCTGAAAAAGAAAATTATTCAATCAGTGGTTTGTAAGAAAGCCATTCTTGGTCACACAGTATTTTTCTGCTTTTCATCACATTACAATAGCATTCCACATAATATCTGTTTTTCAGCATCTAGTGAAGGCAATTATGTGAGGTTTATTGTTGTTCCATCTGCACTTATAAACATGAACTTTAGCGAGTAATAATATCAAATCAAGAATTTGATCCGTAACAACTCCATCTTTAACCCCAAACAAGATGAAATCTTCTGAAAATGTTATATTTGCACAAGTTTCACAAGTACTCTTCATTAATCTTTCGAGAGAGCTCCAGAAAACACCAGTAATATGACAGTTCCAAAAAAGGTGTACAATTGTTTTTTTTCTTCTTCGCCACAAAAAGAACATAGGGGCGAGTCAATCACTATACGGAGAAAAAGACCTGTTGGTAGAATTCTTAACAGAAGTATGTACTGGAACTATCTCAATTGTGTGTCACATGTTGACTGATGGCATTTTTAAATACGTTTTTCCAAGTTAGATTTCCATGATTTATGTTCCATTGAATTCCTGTAGGTTGAACGTCTGAGTAAATAAGAACTGAATATATATCTTTGTTGTCTTTTGCGATTACTGTCCAAATTTTCGGTTCTAGTAGTTTATACCTAGCAACCAGTGTAACATGTACTTTATTTTGATATTTCTTTATAGCATTGATGACACCAATATATAATAGGTGATTCGTTCTAACATTTGGATATTTTCTGGAAAATTCTCTATAATCAAGAAAACTACCTTCATCATTCAACAAATCTTTCACGTGGTATATACCATAGTTCAACCCACTGCTTAATATAAACCACTATCCTATCTCTTAGTATATTTATACTATAGTGTATACATTCTGAAACAAAATCATTAACATCGTTAGAATGACATTTAAGATACATCTTTTTATAATGTTTAAGGACATATTGCCAAAATTTGTTGCCTGTTTTTGTAAGTAATGTGTCCACATATTCATCACCCATTAATTTAAGTTTGTCGAGTCCTGGGACAACAGAAAACGACAACTCCTGAAGGTTGTCACAACTAGAAAAGAATATTCGTTTCAACCAGCGAACTTTAACAGCAGACAAAAAGGCATGAACGTTTAACATTTTCAGTCCACCATTTTCATATTCATAACACACACCTTTTTTTCTTTCTTTTTTTTTTTTTCTTTTTTTTTTGTTGTTGCAATTTTACTTTGTTTCTCATTCCATAAGAACGTGAAAAACAATACATCTACTTCTTGCAATAACGTCACTGGGGGGTCTGGAAGATTAGTGAGCAAAAAAGTAAGTTGTGACATTGCCAAAGTTTTTATGACAGTTATTTTCCCAAAGGGTGTTAACTGTCGGTTTTTTTCCATTTTGCTAAAAGATTCTTAATTTGCTCTATTTTCCCTCGGTAATTTAGGTCATTATTTCATCAATATTTGTAGTAAATTTGACTCCAAGTACATGAAAATCCCTGAGTCCCAACAAAAGTTCTTATCCCTCATGTACCTTATTGGAGAATTCTTCATCCTGCCGATCCAGATAACATTAGTTTTTTTCATTGTTTATCTTTAATCCTGACATCAGTGCAGACTGTTCCAGCAATGCAACAGCTTCTCGAAAAGATACTTCACTTCCATCTAAATAAACAGTACTATCGTCTGCAAACTGAGATAACAAATGTTCTTTGCCATACATATTAAGTCCACGGATTCTGTCATTCTTGCGCATACGTAAAGGTATAATTTCTGCACATAGAAGATACAGATAAGGTGAAAGAGGGTCTCCTTGGCGGACTCCTCTGCCAATATCAAACTGGGAAGTATACTTTCCATTCACACATGATTTTAGAATTTTGAGAGCACTTTTGTGGATTTGGTCAGCAGTGGCTCAGAAAGAGCAGGGAAATAGTCGGAAAAAGCTCATGTTTGACTGGTTCTTGGCCTACCTACCCTTTAGCATCATGTTTTAGGAACGATGTTTGTTACAAAGAAAAATGTGCTGTTTCCTTCCACTCGGGCTTCCAATTGATGGTCACAGCGATAGTCTTACAGTGTCACCGTTTGATTGTGGCCATTCGCGGGGTAAGACCTTTCTCCACCACCACATTCACTGTGGAGGTTTTTTCCCGTGGTGAGTCAGCAGCAGAGGAAACCTTCAACAACGCTGGATTTCTTTGAACACTGCGGAGATGTTCGCCCTTTAAAGTAGAGTGGTTTGGAAACAGGGCAAAATGTCAGCTTCATGGAACTTGAGAGGAAGAAAGGTTCTTCTGAAGAGGAAAGAAAGGAGACATAAGGGTGAGTCACACACACATACACACACACACGCTCGCGCGCGCGCGCGCGCGAGAGAGAGAGAGAGAGAGAGAGAGAGAGAGAGAGAGAGAAGAGAGAGAGAGAGAGAGAGAAAGAGAGAGAGAGAGAGAGAGAGAGAGAGAGAGAAACATAAAGACAGGCAGAAAAAGCTGAACCACTTCCACACCACCAACCTCAGAAAACTTCTCGGCATAAAGTGACAAGAGAAGATCCCTGACACAGAGGTGCTCACTCGTGCAAACTTGCCCAGCATCTACACCATCTTGATGCAGGCCCATGTAGTTCGCATGCCAGACCAACAGCTTCCCAAGAAACTGCTGTACGGCGAATTCCAACATGGCAAACGCTCCCATGGAGGCCAAAAGAAGCGCTTCAAAGACACTCTGAAAGCTTCTCTGAAGGCCTTCAACATCAGCCACGACACATGGGAGCTGAATGCAATGGACAGACCAAAGTGGCGTTCAGCTGTCCACAAAGGCGCCAAATCCTGTGAGGCCAACAGAATCGCTGCAGCAGAGCAACGCAGACAGGCCAGGAAAAGCAGTGCCAGCAAGTCCCCGACAGCCGCCACCATCCCCTGTCCACACTGCGTCAGAACCTTCCGGGCGCGGATTGGCCTGACCAGTCATCTGCGCACCCACAGAGCCCAACCCACCAACCCCCAGGATGACTAGATGGTCCTCGTCGATCCCGACGGACACACAGTCCCGGACAGCTGGCAATAATTGCTTCGTCGTTTAGTTTAACTGAAAACCGACAAGCTAGAAGCAGGATTGGGGATAAGTCGGATGAGGTTAATACGAGAACTGTTATTTCTTTGAACATCATAATTATCATAAACTGAATAATCCCGAAAGAGAGAGAGAGAGGGGGGGGGGTGGAGACAAACGAATGAGGGAGACACACACACAGACAGACAGACAAACAGAAAAAGAGCGATGGTGTGTGATGTAGAGTTACGCAGATGGAAAAAGGTAAAACACAGTCAGAAAGAAAGAAAGAAAGACACACACACACACACACACACACACACACACACACACACACACACACACACACACACACACACACACACACACAGAGAGAGATAGATAGAAAGGCAGACAGACAAACAAAAAGTGGTGGTGTGTGATGTAGACAGTTAGGCAGACGGAAAAGGGTAAAGCATAGTCACAAAGAGACAGACAGTCAGATAGACAGACAGACAGTCAGACAGATAGACAGACAAACAGACAGACAGATAGACAGTCAGTCACATAGACAGACATACAGACAGAAAAAGAGCGATCGTGTGACAGGGTCACAAAGAGAGAGAGAGAGAGACAGAGATAAACAGACAGACAGACAGACAAAGAGCGATCGTATGTGACTTTGAGTTAGACAGAGAAAGGGTGAAACACACCGACTCACAGAGAGAGAGAAATAAAGAGAGAGTTAGAAAGAGAAGGGGAGAGAGACAGAGACATGGAGACGGAGAGAGACAGAGACATGGAGACGGAGAGAGACAGAGACGTGGAGACGGAGAGAGAGACTGAGACGTGGAGACGGAGAGAGAGACTGAGACATGGAGAAGGAGAGAGAAAAGAAGCAATTCTTTGTGTGTCGTCATTCATCAACAATACGTTATTTCCTCCAGGACTTAGATGCATAAACCCAGGTCGTATCCCGAAAAATGAAAGATACAGAACACACACACACACACACACACACACACACACACACACACACACCGCACACGCACGCACGCACTTACACACACACACACACACACACACACACACACACACACACAACGAGGTTTGGAGTTAATCAAGACCAAGTGCACCAGGAAATGATTGTGCTTTATGTCGTTCGCACACTTGTCTTATCCGCACTTCAGTTTCCTTTGAAGGAAGCTGCAATAGCAACACCATTGGGGAACCCACTGATCTTATTTCACATCCATTGCTCTCGCTTATTAGTTCGATTTTGGTTCATTGCATGTCATCATTATTCATCACGGAAGTCTTATAACAGTAGAGTTCAAGGCTAGAATGTGTGTGAGTTCTGATGATTGGAAGCAAAAACTTTTTTTTTAATTTCAGTTTCAACACACCGCTTTTAATATTGGTAAATGATATAGAATGTATGCTTGCATTTAAAGCCGTTGTGTATGTGAGTTTGTTGAACACAAGATAATGCATACACAGTAGGTCTGTTGTGTCCTAATACACCCTCTGCCCAGTACTGTCCCCACCAACACGCCCCGCTCTACACCCCCCCCCCCCTCCCGCACCCCCCCTCCCCAACCGAAACCCCTTTTTTTCCATCTAATATCACTTAAAGTGGAAGACGTTAAACTGAAGACTACGACTACTTGTGTCCTAATAGTGCAGTATAATAAACATCACAGCAGCCTTTAAAAACGCCTTTAACGGTCACCGCCAGAAGGTGCTACAGTCGTTGTGTCACTTCCTGGATTTCCCTTGAAAAACGGTGCCAAAGAGATGACGTTGACCAGCTTTCCCCAACAACTGAAGGAACGTCATGGGAAGAGAGCGGCAGGCGGGAACGAAGCATCACTAACAATGGTCACACCGCTTCTGGACGCTAGCCCGCCATCCATCCGCACAGCTGAAAATGGAGTTGAAACATCTGTCTGTTGAACAGCGTGGGTTTCAACACAGCATGCATGGGGAATGTGAGGGAGGATGAACACCGCATGTATGAGATATGTGAGGGAGGATAAACACCGCATGTATGATATATGTGAGGGAGGATGAACACCGCATGTATGAGATATGTGAGGGAGGATAAACACCGCATGTATGATATATGTGAGGGAGGATGAACACCGCATGTATGATATATATGAGGGAGGATAAACACCGCATGTATGATATATGTGAGGGAGGATAAACACCGCATGTATGATATATGTGAGGGAGGATAAACACCGCATGTATGATATATGTGAGGGAGGATAAACACAGCATGTATGAGATATGTGAGGGAGGATAAACACCGCATGTATGAGATATGTGAGGGAGGATAAACACCGCATGTATGAGATATGTGAGGGAGGATAAACACCGCATGTATGAGATATGTGAGGGAGGATAAACACCGCATGTATGATATATGTGAGGGAGGATAAACACCGCATGTATGATATATGTGAGGGAGGATAAACACCGCATGTATGATATATGTGAGGGAGGATAAACACAGCATGTATGAGATATGTGAGGGAGGATAAACACAGCATGTATGAGATATGTGAGGGAGGATAAACACAGCATGTATGAGATATGTGAGGGAGGATAAACACAGCATGTATGAGATATGTGAGGGAGAATTAATGCAGCATACTGTACCATCTAATGGGACATATGTGAGTGAGGATAAACACAGCATATATGAGATATGTGAGTGAGAATTAACACAGCATACTGTACCATCTGTGTGAGATCTGTGAGGGAGAGTGAATACAACGTAGAAGGACATCTGTGGGAGATCTGTGAGGGAGAATTAGCAAAGTGTACTGTGCCATCCAATGGAAATACGTCAGTGGACCTACTCTGTGCTTTAGAAGACATGAAGAACATGAAGGGACGTAGAATGCAATGTCAGAATAATACCAAGGTGATGGGAGTAGTCTTTCTGCGACGTTCCTTGGTATTTTCTGTTAAATTACTGTGCAATTGCATTCATTTTCTATATATATATATCTTTCGAATATGCTATTCAGAGGACACACACACACACACACACACACACACACACACACAGAGAGAGAGAGAGAGAGAGAGGGGAGAGAGAGAGAGATGTATATGTATGCATGTGTATTTGTATTTGTATTTCTCTTTTTATCATAACATTTCTCTGTGTGAAATTCGGTCTGCTCTCCCCAGGGAGAGCGCGTCGCTACACTACAGTGCCACCCTTTTTTTCCCCTGCGTGCAGTTTTATTTGTTTTTCCTATCGAAGTGGATTTTTCTATAGAATTTTGCCAGGAACAACCCTTTTGTTACCGTGGGTTCCTTTTACGTGCGCTAAGTGCATGCTGGACACGCGACCTCGGTTTATCGTCTCATCCGAATGACTAGCGTCCAGACCACTACTCAAGGTCTTGCGGCTGAGCCGTGATTCGAACCAGCGCGCTCAGATTCTCTCACTTGCTGGGCGGACGCGTTACCTCTAGGCCATCACTCCACATTTCTCTCTCTCTCTCTCTCTCTCTCTCTCTCTATATATATATATATATATATATATATATATATATGTGTGTGTGTGTGTGTGTGTGTGTGTGTGTGTGTGTGTGTGTGTGTGTGCGTGTGTTTGTGTATGTATGTATGTATGTGTGTGTGTGTGTGTCTCTGTGTGTGTGTGTGTAAACAGTGGAAACGAGAAACGGATTCAGATCTGTTTCTGCCATCATTCGTCAGCGATCTACAATTTTGTCCAGTAGAGAAATGGTAGAATCAACATAACACTAAAAAGGAGGAAATGAAATACGGGAAAAAATATCAGGCCGTGGGGCTAATTACCACCAAGCGCACCAGGAAATGAAGCTGCTTTTTGTTGCGTGCGCACTTTCCCACTCTGCACTCCGCACAGTTCTGTGAAAGAAATCTAAAGAAATAATAACAAACAAAAAGCAACATAGAAGAACTCATCGATCTTTGTTCACCTTCATTTTTCTATTTATGTTTTTTTCTGTTTTATTGCATGTCATCATCGTTCATCAAATGGATCCCATAACTAGGAAGGAAATGTCAGAGAGCGTGTAGTGGGAAGGTTTACACTACGAACATTTTGTATTGATTCGTTTGCCATAGTATTCCAATCTGACATACATCCGTAACATGACAATGAAAAGCCACATAGTATCTTGATTAAACCTTGTATATCTGTCTTTGTTTTTCGTTGCGTTTCTGTGTCAAATCTTTTTCTCTTTTTTTATACACGGAATTCCCCAACAAGCAGCTAGAGACGTGGGTAGTGATAGAGTGACAGAAAAGTACCAACACGGGAAAACGCTGAAAATGTGTCCACTGAAACTGTAGGGTTTCCACAATATCATGCTGTTCTCGCTGTTCATGTTCACACTCAGTGAGAAAGAGAGAAAGAACGAAGAGAGACACACAGAGAAAGAGACACAGTAAACGTCTTACTTTTCTTCCTCTCTCTCCCTCTCTCTCTCTCCTCTCTCTCTCTCTCTCTCCCTCTCTCTCTCTCCCTCTCTCTCTCTCTCTCTCCCTCTCTCTCTATCTCCCTCTCTCCCTCCCCTCTCTCTCTCTCTCCCTCCTCTCTCTCTCTCCCTCCCTCTCTCTCTCTCCCTCTCTCTCTCTCTATCTCCCTCTCCCTCTCTCTCTCTCTCCCTCTCTCTCCCTCTCTCTCCCTGTCTCTCCCTTTCTCTCAATCTCTATCTCTGCCCCTCTTTATGTTAAAATGAATAGATAGATAGATAGATAGATAGATAGATAGATAGATAACTATTAATTAATTAACTAATTAATGTGTTTCTTTTTTTTCTTCTTTTTTTCTCTTTTTTCTGAGAGGAATGCATAAAAATTCGTATCCAAAGTAAGGAAGAAAATTAGCTTCTTTCTAAACCACCAAGAACTGGGTTGATTAATAGATCAAGTGCACCCGGAAATGAAGTCCCTTTTTAGTGCGTGCACACTTGTGTGTGTACCGCTTTGCAGTGCCCTGTGAAAGACGCCATCTTCCAAGTCGGCTGGTGGAGCACGTCCACCTTCTCTCTCCCGTGTTTTCTTCTCCTCCTTCATCTACTTGCTTTTCTCCTTCATCTATTTATTGTTTTGTTCTTCTACTTCTTCTTCTTCTACTTCTTTTCCTTCTTCTCCTTCATCTACTTGCTGTTGATTTGATCTTCTTCTTCTTCTTCTTCTTCTTCTTCTTCTTCAACTTGCTGTTGTTTTCTTCTTCTTCTGTTGCTGCTGCTTCGGCTGTTTTATTTCGTAGCAGTTTTCTTTGCGTGAAAGACAATACTTTCTCTTATTGAACACTATCACCCATATAACAATTCCAATCTGCACACCACATCAATATGATGGAATTTTAACTTGCGACACATTTGGCAGCTGCATTACATGTACAATACGGTAACAATCTGAAAGATAATTTCAAACAAACAAGCAAAATAAAACATAAACGTAGAATAACACACCGAGCACGACAATTCAGTTCTTAACTCACAGTAGACATTATCACGTTTCATACAACAAACCAACTAAATCTCGTGTAATGTATTTTTCTACGTTTGTAGAATTCCTTGGTTTTCTGTAACCATTGGTAGAATGAAAGCTGATAATCTACGACTTCTCAATACTTAAACAAAAAGATAGCAGGATTTTTTGATTTTTTTTTAAAGGTATATCACTATTTAAAGGTTCCATCACTAGATCTGAATAGGGCAGCCTTTTAATCAAAAAGTAATGATAATTCAATTCCATCAGACGTATTAATTTTGTTTCATCTGTTGTGTACTTATGTTAGAGCTAAAAAAAAAAAAAAAAACCACACACACAAAAATCAACAACAATGTATGTAGATCTGGTTTGACCATAATAATTGTGCACC
>NC_134899.1:46075372-46095372 GCF_041734735.1 Babylonia areolata | reverse complement strand
TCATTATTATTACTACTACTACTACTACTACTACTACTACTACTACTACTACTATTACTATTATTATTATTATTATTATTATTATTATTATTATTATCATTATTATTATTATTATCATAATTATTATTATTATTATTACTATTATTATTGTTGTTTTTGTGTGTGTTTACATACACGAACCTACCGTAATAACCCTGCGGTGTGTGTGTGTGTGTGTGTGTGTGTGTGTGTGTGTGTGTGTGTGTGTGTGTGTGGTGAGGTTTACAAAACTCATTCTCTGGAAATACTTTGTAAATACGAAGTTTGGGCTAAACAACGAGAAACAGGAATCATTTCCACTCATACCAAATTTAGATTGAAAGTCTCCCGGCTTTCCCGATCATTAACGTTCTATTTCGTTTTATCTCCGATCGCATCTGAATCCACAAGATTTGATTCGGTCGTTTCCGGTTCCTTGCTGGAATTTGCACTGAAAGATTACCTGAGATTCTTATTCTTATCCGCAGTAAAAAGGAAAAACATATTCTGGACAGAGCACACATATTTCACAAACTATAACATCGACGCGTTTATTGCATACGAATGCTCTGTAAAGAGTACTAAATTAACTAGAATGAACGTACTGAAAGTTGCATTCGACAGCAGCCATCTTGCCAGAAAAGTCCGTCATCATGGAATCGTTCTGTATGTGTTAGGACTAGCCACTTCTGTTGTGAATTATCTGAGCGGTGTAAAGTGTGGAAAATACGGAAGTAGGGTAAAGTTTGACAGATGGAAAGTATACTTTCTCACACGGCGCCCGCACACACACACTCACGCACACACACACTGACACACACGTGCACACACACACACACACACACACACACACACACACACACACACACGCCCTCTACATACACACACACGCGCGCGCGCAGACACGCGCAGACACACACACACACACACACACACACACACACACACACACACACGTCCTCTACACACACACACACACACACACACACACACACACACACACACACACACACACACACACACACACACACACACACACACACACACACACACACACACAAGCCTTTTCAATCTGCAGCGATAGTTGGCACTTGTGGACGTCATTGTGGCTTTGAGAAGAACCGTGTTGACCGGTCAGTAAAGTCCGCACGCTCTGACACCTCTTGGAAACGTCAGTTTATCATTACGGGTATAGAACTCGTAACGAAATTATTTGCTTTATTCCTTACGCATAGAGTCACAGGAAGATGGTTTGCATTCTGCTCTTTGTTGTCTATTTCTGAGGGATGTTCGAGAAAAGTTTGTTCGTCCAAATCATCACAGGCAGTCTTCTGCATCTAACCGATTTTACTCAGCTACTACTGAGATTGTCGTTGTTTCTGCACAAAGGATGTGCATTTTGCAAACTCGATGTTTATTGAAAATGACTAGATTGATGGCTCATTCTGTACTGGAACCCACAATATGCATTCATTTACTTTCGCATTTGTCATGATTCCTCACACACCCCTTCTCAAGGGACTATGTCTTGTCTATGAATTAGTCTCTTAGGTCCGAGCCTCTCTATTTCTGAATCTCTGTCTCTGTCTCCGTTTCTCTGTGTGTGTGTGTGTGTGTGTGTGTGTGTGTGTGTGTGTGTGTGTGTGTGTGTGTGTGTGTGTGTGTGTGTGTGTGTGTGTGTGTGTGTGTGTGTGTGTGTGTCCAATGTCAGCCCTTCAGTGATATGCCATAAAATAAGCACTGTAAAACCTAAGGAACGTCGGTATTACACCAGAACATAAACATTGTCCAAGTACATGTCAGGGGATGAAATGCCACCAATGCAATATACACCAGCCATTATTCCGTCGGCAGTCTGATGGTTTTCATTTTCTTTACCCTACCCTTCTCTGTGCCATCACGATAATGTAACAACATAATGTAATGATACATTTCTGTTGACTACAGGTCAGCGTTAGTGCTTTCTCGGGCCAACAGCAGACGGAATGGCCGTATTGAGGTTTATGGAGCATGCTGCGGGTACTTGTCCGGGATTGGGATCCAGATGTCTGATCTGATGAAAAACACAGAACAGAATACTTTGTCTGCATGGTGACTGTCACTCTCTGTCTGCATGCCTTTCTGTCTCTCACTCTCTCTGTCTGCATGCCTTTCTGTCTCTCTCACTCTGTCTGCATGCCTTTCTGTCTCTCTCACTCTCTCTGTCTGCATGCCTTTCTCTCTCTCACTCTGTCTGCATGCCTTTCTGTCTCACTCACTCTGTCTGTCTGCATGCCTTTCTGTCTCTCTCACTCTGTCTGTCTGTATGCCTTTCTCTCTCACTCTGTCTGTCTGTATGCCTTTCTCTCACTCTGTCTGTCTGTATGCCTTTCTGTCTCTCTCTCTCTCTCTGTCTGCATGCCTTTCTGTCTCTCACTCTCACTCTGTCTGCATGCCTTTCTCTCTCTCACTCTGCATGCCTTTCTGTCTCTCTCACTCTCTCTGTCTGCATGCCTTTCTGTCTCTCTCTCTCTGTCTGCATGCCTTTCTGTCTCTCTCTCTCTGTCTGCATGCCTTTCTGTCTCTCTCTCTCTCTGTCTGCATGCCTTTCTGTCTCTCTCACTCTCTCTGTCTGCATGCCTTTCTGTCTCTCTCTCTCTGTCTGCATGCCTTTCTGTCTCTCTCACTCTCACTGTCTGCATGCCTTTATGTCTCTCTCACTCTCTCTGTCTGCATGCCTTTCTGTCTCTCTCTCTCTGTCTGCATGCCTTTCTGTCTCTCTCTCTCTGTCTGCATGCTTTTCTGTCTCTCTCACTCTCTCTGTCTGCATGCCTTTCTGTCTCTCTCTCTCTCTGTCTGCATGCCTTTCTGTCTCTCTCTCTCTCTGTCTGCATGCCTTTCTGTCTCTCTCACTCACTCTGTCTGCATGCCTTTCTGTCTCTCTCACTCTCTCTCTGTCTGCATGCCTTTCTGTCTCTCTCTCTCTGTCTGCATGCCTTTCTGTCTCTCTCACTCTGTCTGCATGCCTTTCTGTCTCTCTCTCTCTCTGTCTGCATGCCTTTCTGTCTCTCTCACTCTGTCTGCATGCCTTTCTGTCTCTCTCTCTCTGTCTGCATGCCTTTCTGTCTCTCTCTCTCTCTCTGTCTGCATGCCTTTCTGTCTCTCTCTCTCTCTGTCTGCATGCCTTTCTGTCTCTCTCTCTCTGTCTGCATGCCTTTCTGTCTCTCTCACTCTCTCTGTCTGCATGCCTTTCTGTCTCTCTCACTCTCTCTGTCTGCATGCCTTTCTGTCTCTCACTCTCTCTGTCTGCATGCCTTTCTGTCTCTCTCACTCTGTCTGCATGCCTTTCTGTCTCTCTCACTCTCTCTGTCTGCATGCCTTTCTGTCTCTCTCACTCTCTCTGTCTGCATGCCTTTCTGTCTCTCTCACTCTGTCTGCATGCCTTTCTGTCTCTCTCACTCTCTCTGTCTGTATGCTTCTCTCTCTGTCTCGAGGTAAGAACGGTCATACACGTAAAAGCCCACTCGTGTACATACGAGTGAACGTGGGAGTTGCAGCCCATGAACGAAAAAGTCTGTATGTCTGCCTCTCTCTCTCTCTCTCTCTCTCTCTCTCTCTCTCTCTCTCTCTCTGTATATATATATATATATATATATATTCATCAATCTATCTTGTGTGTGTGCTTGTTTGTGTATCTGTCTGTCTGTCTGTCTAAACGGAATATGATAAATTTCATTGTCATGAAATCATAAGGAATATAAGACACGAGGCATACACATACAAATAACTAAGCAAATAGTTAACATTACACGTTGGTACAAGATTCAGGTACCAGTTCTCCTAGCTTGGTTGTACGTCGCGGACTTGCATCAGTTAAATGACATTACCTGTGTTGTTGGATTCTTCAATGATCCTTTCAATGCTGCTCTCTGATCGTCTTTCTGAACATCACAACTGCTACTATCTGTCTTCTCGTAGAATATTCAAGTAACTACCTTGACCAAATCTTAGGCCATGTGCGCTTATCCTCAGATTTGTTAGGGTTGTATGTTATTGTTTTGTATTGTAATGTATTGTATTACTCTTTTATCACAGCAGATTTCTCTGTGTGAATTTCGAGCTGCTCTCCCCAGGGAGAGTGCGTCGCTACACTGAGAGCGCCACCCAATTTTTGGTATTTTTTTAATTGCGTACATATTTTTTCCTATCGAAGTGGATTTTTCTACAGAATTTTGCCAGGGACGAACCCTTTTGTTGCCGTGGGTTATTTTACGTACGCTTAGTGTACACTGCACACGGGACCTCGGTTTATCGTCTCATCCAAATGAGTAACAGACCACTACTCAAGGTCTGGTGGAGGGGGAGAAAATACTAGCGACTGTGGGGAGTATATGAGTGCTTGACTGAAACCTGACTGAATGACACAGGAATTGAATAATGAGTGCCCAATGGCAGACTGTTGTGCAGATGAATCTGTAAAGCGTTTTGACAGGATAGACGCAGTATACGCATACATAATGTTTTACGTTCTTTCTTTTGTATTTACGAACGTTTGTTGTCCTTTAAAGACTTATATTCGTCGGTGATTTCATCATTTCTGATCCAGTGTCGTTCAGCGCTATTTTGGAAATATCAGTTTGATTTTGAATACAATCTCTGTTCTGTTTGAGAAAAAGGTTGGTCTCTTATCCATGGCATTTCGAAAGCTCTTTAATATTTCTCGTCTGAACATACATCCCATTAAAATGGGTTTTTGACGTTTTCTGTTTAATGATGACGAATTTGTTTTTGTTTTTGTTGTTTTTGTTGTTGATGATGTATGTGTCCAGTCGAATGTAGGAAAGCTTCCACACATGCTCTCAAATTCTCTTTCTATGTCTCTGTCTCTGTCTCTGCCTCTGCCTCTGCCTCTGTCTGTCTGTCTGTCTGTCTGTCTCCCCCCCCCCTCTCTCTCTCTCTCTCCCTCTCTCTCTCTCTCTCTCTATCTGTCTATCTATCTCTTTCTCATTCACATACACACACACACACTCTCTCTCTCTCTCTCTCTCTCTCTCTCTCTCTCTTTCTCACACACTCTCTCTCACAAACTCTCTCTCTCATACACACACACACCCTCTCTCTCTCTCACTCTCTCTCTCTCTCTCTCTCTCTCTCTCTCGTATACACACACACACTCTCTCTCTCTCCCTCCCTCTCTCTTTCTCTCACGCACACACACACACACTCTCACTCTCTCTCTCTCTCTCTTCTCACTCTCTGTATCTCTCTCTCTCTCTCGCAGACACACACACTCTATCTCTCACCCTCTTTCTCTCTCTCACTCTCTCTCTCTCTCCCCCTCTCTCTTTCTCACTCTCTGTATGTCTCTCTCACACAAACACACACTCTCTCTCTCTCTCTCTCTCTCTCTCTCTCTCTCTCTCTCTCTCTCTCTCTCTCTCTCTCTCTCTTCCACCCGCTCCCTGTAGAAAAAAGAAAGGTACTCATGATGGCACTGGTAGCCTTGATGGAGAAACAGGAGACATCGCTGTCAAAAGACCACACCCGCACTGATCGATGGACGTCCACCCGCCCACCCCTGCAGGTATCCGGATGTGGGTGGCCGCTTCATCAAGGGACAACACGAAGAGAACACGAGGTGTTGGGTGCACGTGGAGGGGAGGGAGAGACAGAGAGAGTGTGACGGAGAGACAGATAGACAGAAACAGACAAAGAGAGATAGAGAGACAGATTCAGGGAAAGGGAGAGCAGAGGGTGGGTGACACGACGGAAGAGAGGCGAGGAGAAGGATGGAGGATGGTGGTGTGTTGATGAGGGGATGGAGGATGGTGGTGTGTTGATGAGGGGATGGAGGGATGGTGGTGTGTTGATGAGGGAATGGAGGGATGGTGGTGTGTTGATGAGGGGATGGAGGATGGTGGTGTGTTGATGAGGGGATGGAGGATGGTGGTGTGTTGATGAGGGGATGGAGGATGGTGGTGTGTTGATGAGGGGATGGAGGATGGTGGTGTGTTGATGAGGGGATGGAGGGTGGTGGTGTGTTGATGAGGGGATGGAGGGATGGATGGAGGATGGTGGTGTGTTGATGAGGGGATGGAGGGTGGTGGTGTGTTGATGAGGGGATGGAGGATGGTGGTGTGTTGATGAGGGGATGGAGGGATGGTGGTGTGTTGATGAGGGAGGGATGGTGGTGTGTTGATGAGGGGATGGAGGGATGGTGGTGTGTTGATGAGGGGATGGAGGGATGGTGGTGTGTTGATGAGGGGATGGAGGGATGGTGGTGTGTTGATGAGGGAGGGATGGTGGTGTGTTGATGAGGGGATGGAGGATGGTGGTGTGTTGATGAGGGGATGGAGGATGGTGATGTGTTGATGAGGGGATGGAGGGATGGTGGTGTGTTGATGAGGGAGGGATGGTGGTGTGTTGATGAGGGGAGGGAGAGATGGTGATGTGTTGATATGACAGGGAGGGATGGTGGTGTGTTGATGGGAGAGGGAGGGATGGTGGTGTGTTGATGAGGGGAGGGAGGGATGGTGGTGTGTTGATGGGGGAGGAAGGGATGGTGGTGTGTTGATGAGGGGATGGAGGATGGTGATGTGTTGATGAGAGAGGGAGTGATGGTGTTGTGTTGATGAGGGAGGGAGTGATGGTGCTGTGTTGATGAGAGGATGGAGGAATGGTGGTGTGTTGATGAGGGAGGGATGGTGGTGTGTTGATGAGGGGATGGAGGATGGTGGTGTGTTGATGAGGGGATGGAGGATGGTGATGTGTTGATGAGGGAGGGTTGGTGGTGTGTTGATGAGGGAGGGATGGTGGTGTGTTGATGAGGGGAGGGAGAGATGGTGATGTGTTGATATGGACAGGGAGGATGGTGGTGTGTTGATGGGAGAGGGAGGGATAGTGGTGTGTTGATGAGGGGAGGGAGGGATGGTGGTGTGTTGATGGGGGAGGAGGGATGGTGGTGTGTTGATGAGGGGATGGAGGATGGTGATGTGTTGATGAGGGAGGGAGGAATGGTGGTGTGTTGATATGAGAGGGAGGGATGGTGGTGTGTTGATGAGGGAGGGAGGAATGGTAATGTGTTGATGAGGGGATGAAGGGATAATGGTGTGTTGATGAGGGGATGGAGGGATGGTGGTGTGTTGATGAGGGGATGGAGGGATGGTGGTGTGTTGATGAGGGGAGGGAGGGATGGTGGTTTGTTGATGAGGGAATGAGGTATGGTAATGTGTTGATGAGGGGATGGTGGGATAGTGGTGTGTTGATGAGGGGATGGAGGGATGGTGGTGTGTTGATGAGGGGAGGGAGGGAGGCTGGTGTGTTGATGAGGGATGGAGGGATGGTGGTGTGTTGATGAGGGGAGGGAGGGATTGTGGTGTGTTGATGAGAGAGGGAGGGATGGTGGTGTGTTGATGAGGGAATGAGGTATGGTAATGTGTTGACGATGGGATGGAGGGATTGTGGTGTGTTGATGAGGGGAGGGAGGGATTGTGGTGTGTTGTTGAGAGAGGGAGGGATGGTAATGTGTTGATGAGGGGATGGAGGGATGGTGGTGTGTTGATGAGGGGAGGGAGGGATGGTGGTGTGTTGATGAGGGGAGGGAGGGATGGTGGTGTGTTGATGAGGGAGGGAGGGATGGTGGTGTGTTGATGAGGGAATGAGGTATGGTAATGTGTTGACGAGGGGATGGAGGGATTGTGGTGTGTTGATGAGGGGAGGGAGGGATTGTGGTGTGTTGTTGAGAGAGGGAGGGATGGTAATGTGTTGATGAGGGGAGGGAGGGATGGTGGTGTGTTGATGAGTGGAGGGAGGGATGGTGGTGTGTTGATGAGGGGAGGGAGGGATGGTGGTGTGTTGATGAGAGAGGGAGGGATGGTGGTGTGTTGATGAGGGGAGGGAGGGATGGTGGTGTGTTGATGAGGGGAGGGAGTGATGGTGTTGTGTTGATGAGGGAGGAGTGATGGTGTGTGTTGATGAGGGAGGGAGTGATGGTGCTGTGTTGATGAGGGAGGGAGTGATGGTGGTGTGTTGATGAGGGAGGGAGTGATGGTGGTGTGTTGATGAGGGAGGGAGTGATGGTGCTGTGTTGATGAGGGAGGGAGTGATGGTGCTGTGTTGATGAGGGAGGAGTGATGGTGTGTGTTGATGAGGGAGGGAGTGATGGTGTGTGTTGATGAGGGAGGGAGTGATGGTGCTGTGTTGATGAGGGAGGGAGTGATGGTGTTGTGTTGATGAGGGAGGGAGTGATGGTGTTGTGTTGATGAGGGAGGGAGTGATGGTGTTGTGTTGATGAGGGGAGGGAGTGATGGTGTTGTGTTGATGAGGGAGGGAGTGATGGTGTTGTGTTGATGAGGGGAGGGAGTGATGGTGTTGTGTTGATGAGGGAGGGATGGTGTTGTGTTGATGAGGGAGGGAGTGATGGTGGTGTGTTGATGAGGGAGGGAGTGATGGTGTTGTGTTGATGAGGGAGGGAGTGATGGTGCTGTGTTGATGAGGGAGGGAGTGATGGTGTTGTGTTGATGAGGGAGGGAGTGATGGTGGTGTGTTGATGAGGGAGGGAGTGATGGTGTTGTGTTGATGAGGGGAGGGAGTGATGGTGTTGTGTTGATGAGGGAGTGATGGTGCTGTGTTGATGAGGGAGGGAGTGATGGTGCTGTGTTGATGAGGGAGGGAGTGGTGGTGCTGTGTTGATGAGGGGAGGGAAGGATCGAACAGGTGAGAGTGATGAGTGTGAATGGTTGGTTCATGTAGAGAAGGTTTCAAACTTTTATGGTGCCAGAATTGCCCATTTGGTGGAAGAAAGTGGCTGAAGACATTTGGGCACTTTTTCCCCCCACATAAAAATCATGCAAATGTGTCATCTTTACTTCCCCAAGGAAGAAGGCTATACCTCAAGTTTTGATTGTTGAGAGTTCATGCATTTGTACGGAACAATAGAAGTATGAGTGTACTGTGCGATTCTTAATGGTCAAACGATTCCAAAATGAAAGACAGGAAATGGAATCGCGATCCGTATGCAAGAACTTAGCGTGCGCGTGTGTGTGTGTGTGTGTGTGTGTCTGTGTGTGTGTGTGTGTGTGTGTGTGTGTGTCTGTGTCTCTGTGTGTCTGTGTGTGTGTGTCTGTGTCTGTCTGCGTGTCTGTCGTCTGTGTGTCTGTGTATGCGTCTAAGAGCCTGACAGACTAACAAGCAGACAGACAGACAGACAGGCAGAGAGTACTTGGTGTAAACTGAACTACCTCTGCAATACTGTCTGGAAGCACGCTGGAAATGCGAGGTCTCCAGCGGAGAAGGCAGATAAAGAGCGTGGAAGAGCTCAGTGTCAAAGCACTGAGGGAAAAGCGTATCAAGTGTCCAGGAAACGACCAGCAGTCTTGCCCAGAGGCCAGTCAGTCCTGCACAGCCCTCAGTATGGGGAAAAACACTGCGCTTTTAGAAAAGTGTGGAGTGCAGAGAAGAGAAGAAAGGGGGGGGGGGGGAATGAATGTGTGGAGATGTATGGCGGGTGAAAGAGGAGTGGGGCGGAGGGTATGAAGTAGGGTGTTAGAGTTTAATGAAAAATATGACGTGGGGGGAGGGGGTCTGGGAGGGTGCTGCTGGGGAGTGAGGGGAAGCAGAACGGCGGGAGTTGGGATGGAGATTCCAGAGCTGGAAGGAAACAGTAAAGAGCAGACGATGCTGATTTCACAGGGCGATGGGCTTGCTGAATTGGCGGATATAAAATGTGGAAAAGAGTATATTTATTTTAAATTTACCGCTTGACTGCGATTGAGTATGCTAAATTGAACAAGACCTGTGTGCGTGTGGGCGTGAGTGTATCTGTGTTCTGGTGATGTGGACAGGGGGGGTGGTGAGACAGGCTACCGGAAGACAGGAGAGTCAGTTTTGACCTTTCTTTTGTGACGACATGTATCCACAGCGAATGATACTCTCTCTCTCTCTCTCTCTCTCTCTCTCTCTCTCTCTCTCTCTCTCTCTCTCTTAATCGATGCCTAGAAACATGTTCAGTATCGTTAAGACTGAAGTAAGTAGAACTGCTCACAGTTTGCTAATAAAAATGATTGTATTAAAGGCATAAAACAAGATGTTGTGTGTAGTCCTGTTCTTTTCTGAGCCGGGAATAGGGACAATTTACAATTGTATGCATGGTGCAAATATGAGGAGTAACATCATTGAATTACTCTTTTTGTTTTGCTGGTGATACTGTGACTGCTTTACAGACGTAGTTTAGCAACGTGTACAACGCCGCGTCTCAGCTACAACTTCAAGTTAATTTGGACAAAAGTAACCTCGTGGTTTTTTATGAAAATGTAGGTATTTGCCAGGTACAGAGAGATTCGGATGACAGTTGTAAATTGTGATATATATACATCTGTCTGGGAATGTTATTTTCTACAACGCTGAGCTGCAATTATGTATGTCACGATTAGCAAAGAAGGGCAAAACGATTGAATTCAATATCTTGTGTGAAATGTGTAAACTTTGTAGTGTGAGGAGGTGTCATTTTTTGTTTTTTGCGCCAAGGTGCATCCAGTTTTGATTTATGGCGCAGAACTGTGGAGTCTTGATACAGCCTGAGCTCAGTGTTCAACTCTTCATGTTGATGAAAACAACAACCTAGAATTGGACATCCAACACACAACAATGTTATCATGACCAGTCACAGAGCTTCTTCTTGACTATCAACTCATGCATTTCTGTTATTCAACACTGGACATACTCCATTCCAATGCCTTCAAATGCTCGTAGAATTTAGATCGAACCAAAAAAAGGAAAAATAAAAAGGAGTTTTAATATTTGTCACACATTAGCAGCGCGTTGTTTGTATTACGTGTGGGAAAGTCATTCAGTTGATAAACGACAGTGACATCCATGCCGCCTGTCCCCAGAAGTGACGACACAAACTACACATCTGCACACTGAGGCAGACACACAAACTACACATCTGCACACTGAGGCAGACACACACAGACTACACATCTGCACACTGAGGCACACACACACAGACTACACATCTGCACACTGAGGCAAACACACACACACTACACATCTGCACAGTGAGGCACACACACACAAACTACACATCTGCACACTGAGGCGCACACACACACAAACTACACATCTGCACACTGAGGCACACACACACACACTACACATCTGCACACTGAGGCACACACACACAGACTACACATCTGCACACTGAGGCAGACACACAGACTACACATCTGCACACTGAGGCAGACACACAGACTACACATCTGCACACTGAGGCAGACACACACAGACTACACATCTGCACACTGAGGCAGACACACACAGACTACACATCTGCACACTGAGGCAGACACACACAGACTACACATCTGCACACTGAGGCAGACACATACACACACAGACTACACATCTGCACACTGAGGGAGACACAGACTACACATCTGCACACTGAGGGAGACACAGACTACACATCTGCACACAGAGGCAGACACACACACAGACTACACATCTGCACACTGAGGCAGACACACACACAGACTACATATCTGCACACTGAGGCAGACACACACAGACTACACATCTGCACACTGAGGCAGACACATAGGCTACACATCTGCACACTGAGGCAGACACACACAGGCTACACATCTGCACACTGAGGCAGACACACACAGACTACACATCTGCACACTGAGGCAGACACACACAGACTACACATCTGCACACTGAGGCAGACACACAGACTACACATCTGCACACTGAGGCAGACACACACAGACTACACATCTGCACACTGAGGCAGACACATAGGCTACACATCTGCACACTGAGGCAGACACACACAGACTACACATCTGCACACTGAGGCAGACACATAGGCTACACATCTGCACACTGAGGCAGACACACACAGACTACACATCTGCACACTGAGGCAGACACATAGGCTACACATCTGCACACTGAGGCAGACACACACAGACTACACATCTGCACACTGAGGCAGACACACACAGACTACACATCTGCACACTGAGGCAGACACATAGGCTACACATCTGCACACTGAGGCAGACACACACAGACTACACATCTGCACACTGAGGCAGACACACACAGACTACACATCTGCACACTGAGGCAGACACACACAGACTACACATCTGCACACTGAGGCAGACACACACAGACTACACATCTGCACACTGAGGCAGACACATAGGCTACACATCTGCACACTGAGGCAGACACACACAGACTACACATCTGCACACTGAGGCAGACACACACAGACTACACATCTGCACACTGAGGCAGACACATAGGCTACACATCTGCACACTGAGGCAGACACACACAGACTACACATCTGCAAACTGAGGCAGACACATAGGCTACACATCTGCACACTGAGGCAGACACACACAGACTACACATCTGCACACTGAGGCAGACACACACAGACTACACATCTGCACACTGAGGCAGACACATAGGCTACACATCTGCACACTGAGGCAGACACACACAGACTACACATCTGCACACTGAGGCAGACACATAGGCTACACATCTGCACACTGAGGCAGACACACACAGACTACACATCTGCACACTGAGGCAGACACACACAGACTACACATCTGCACACTGAGGCAGACACACACAGGCTACACATCTGCACACTGAGGCAGACAGTGGGATGTCTTGTCACTTTAATTAGCACTTTAATGTCTCTCTTCTCCCCTACCACTGTCACTTTAATCAGTTCGTAAATGTAATAATAATAATAATGGATACTCCAGAAATCTGCTCTAGGTGCTTTACAAAAACGCTTTTGTTAACATAATACATCATATCTATGTTACATACAAACACCAAAATGTGACTACACACACACGCACACACACACACACACACACACACACACACACACACACACACACACACACACACACACACACACGGTGCATACATACATTTTAACATACATGTGTATCTAACAGCTACCCTAACACATACGCACACATAGGCAGGCACAAACTTACATAAACACACGCACACACAATACACATTCATATATATGCATGTAGTTATGTACACATACATATGTATACACACATAACGCAAAGGAAGTGGACCTGCCACAATTGAACTTATTGCTGAGGGAAAAGGTGAGTTTTGAGACGAGATTTAAAAGATGCGAAGGAATCAGAATGACGGAGGTTATCAGGGAGCTTGTTCCACGTCTTTGGCGATTGAAAAGAGAACGATCTGTGTCCATAGTCTTACTTCTGACGTGAGGTATCCTGAGAAGTCGAGTATCAGAGGAAGAACGGAGCTGGCGAGACGGGGTATAGATATGGATGAGTTCAGAAAGATACTTGGGGCCAGATCCGTTGACTGCAGAAAAGGTCAGAGTGGATAGCTTATAGTCTATTCGATCAGAAACAGGCAACCAGTGGAGAGACTGAAGGAGAGGAGAAACATGGTCAAATTTAGAAGCTCTGCAAATGAGTCTGGCAGCATTATTCTGGATTCGTTGGAGTCTGTCTAACAGATATTTGGGAAGGCCGGCCAAAAGAGAGTTGCAGTAATCTAATCTTGAGAGAACCAGAGAGCATACAAGTGTCTTGGTTGCATCGGTAGAGAGATAGTGGCGGATAGAGCTGATTCTACGCAGTTCCAAATAGGCAACTTTACAGATATTCGAAATGTGCTGTTGGAAGGAAAGAGACTGGTCTAGGATTACACCAAGACTGCGAACAGAGGGAGAAAGTGAAACAGGTGTGCTATTGATCAGAACAGAGTCAGGAAAGGAAGGATGTTGACGAAACTTCTTTGGACAGGTTATCATCAATTCAGTCTTATCATCATTTAATTGCAGCTTGTTGAGAGTCATCCAGTCCTTTAGGCCAGCAATGCACTCCTGTGTTTGAGTCACCAGTGCATCAAATTCAGCTATGGAAGCCGACTGATAAAGTCACTTTAATGTGCACGTATTTTCTTCTCGCCGATCAGTGTCACTTTAATCAGCAATTTAATGTCTCTTAAATGAACACATATCATCGTCTCCCCAATCAATCCCCACATATTCTCTCCTCCTCAGTCAGTTTCTTTGGTGTGCTCAGAGGAGGTTCGTTTCAGCGCAAGACATTTTGCAGGACCTTCAGTCCGCTACAAGCTCCAAAGTTCACCACTAGGTGTTCAGCGGATCTCCCAGCACGGGCCTTCTGGGCACTGACGGACGGGGAATTAAGTCTGACAATTCAATGGCTGATGGGTAATGCCATGTCCGTCTGCTGGCTTGCAGGTTAATTAACTTTTTCCTTCTTTTAGTTTTTCTTTTTTCCCCATTCCAGTCCTTGGCGTCATTTCAGTGACGGTACGCCCATGTTGCTCACAGATAATGATGTTCGAAAAAATGTCCATTTTCATATACAATGCATGTAAATTTGGAGATAGCGTGATGTCTGAAAGTATGATTCAAACTTGAACGTCGTTTGATGTGACAATTGATGCGTGTGCAGTGATGGCCTAGAGGTAACGCGTCTGCCTAGGAAGCGAGAGAATCTGAGCGCGCTGGTTCGAATCACGGTTCAGTCGCCAGTATTTTTTCTCCCTCCACTAGACCTTGAGTGGTGGTCTGGACGCTAGTCATTCGGATGAGACGATAAACCGAGGTCCCGTGTGCAGCATGCACTTAGCGCACGTAAAAGAACCCACGGCAACAAAAGGGTTGCCCCTGGCAAAATTCTGCAGAAAAATCCACTTCGGTAGGAAAAAACAAATAAAACTGCACGCAGGAAAAAATACAAAAAAATGGGTGGCGCTCTCAGTGTAGCGACGCGCTCTCCTTGGGGAGAGCAGCCCGAATTTCACACAGAGAAATCTGTTGTGATAAAAAGAGAGAGAGAGAGAGAGAGAGAAATACAAATACAATGTGTAAAACAGTTTGCTAAGGCTGTGTTATTACGGTTTGCACCTCGATTCATGACCGGCTATGGTCTACATGATTCACACACACACACACACACACACACACACACACATCGTCGCTCTCATCCCATTACATTTATCTGTCTTTGAATACCATAATTTCATAAATACATTGAAGGCAAGCACAAAAACGCTGTACTGCGTGGAGACACGTTCCCTCCAGTTTTGATTTAAACAGTATCTTATTCGAAAATATTACAAGCACGACGAATTCTACTTTGTAGCAAGTATCTTAAGAAAAAATATTGTTGGTGTTTGTCTATATGTGTCCATGTGCCAGTGTTGTTGAAGTTATTTCTGGGAAAACGGAAACAGCAGACCAAGTTCTACGCAGATTTTATTTGTGAAACTCGTCGAAATCCGTGAGAAAAAGAGATGTTTCGACTGTAGCCTTTTCCCCAACAGTTTCAGTTTCAGTAGCTCAAGGAGGCGTCACTGCGTTCGGACAAATCCATATACGCTACACCACATCTGCCAAGCAGATGCCTGACCAGCAGCATAACCCAACGCGCTCAGTCAGGTCTTAAGAAAAAAAAAGTGTGAATAAATAATAGATAAATACATAAAAAATAAATAAATAAATAAATAAAATTTTAAAAGGTGAATAAATAATAGATAAATACATTTTTTTTAAAACTACTACCACTACTAATAATATGTATAAGGCGCAAAAACTTGATGAAGTCAACTATGAGCGTACATAAATAAGTAAATAAATAAATAATAATTATAAAAAGGTAGTAATAATAATAATAATAAATACATAAATAAATAAGATGACAATGATGATAAATAAGCAAATAAATGTCAAACATGAAGACACACATTCACACATACACCCACACATGCATAACAGACATGCACCAAACATGCAGTTTCACAGATATGAAAGCACAGTCAAATACACATAAATGTACATGAGCCTCAACACACACACACACACACACACACACACACACATTACCCTGCACCTCCTCTACCCCCCTCCTCCACACACGTATCGCAGCTTCCACGGCACACACACACACACACACACACACACACACACACACACACACACACACACACGCACACACAGATGAACACTTATTTGTACAAGCACACACACATACGCCCATATCTCCCACCCCCAGCCCCACACACATATAAACACACCCGCACGTTCCAATATCCCGTTGCTCCCACAGTGTAGGCATGCATACACTCACATACCTCATCCTCTACCCCTCCTCCCCCCCCCCTCCCCGCACCTTCCCCCCTCACACACACACGCACACACATACGCACGTGCACAGAACTCTCCTGACACTTGTGTACACTTACACCCTTGCGCATGCACAAACGCACTCAAACACACAGACCCACACATACACACAAACACACACATAGACACACGCACAGAGGCTGCCACTGACTGGCCGCAAGAGGGATGGGAAAAGATCTCTGATGCCAAGAACGTGGCGTCTAGTGTGTTGTTCAGTCTGTTGTATTTGGAAAAGCCCACAGAGACTGTTCCGTTTTGAAGAAATTTGCGCAATGTTGGTTTGGAAATGATGCCGATATTTGTTTGATTTGCAAAGCATCGTGCTCTACCTTTCATGTTAGACTTGCGGCCGCTCCCTCTCTCTGCTTTTATTTCTTTGAGGCGATCGATGGTGTGATGGCCTTGTACCTGTTCTTTTTGATATTCTTTGACTTTTCTGAGGATTTCCAATTTTTCTAGATGTAGGCCGCTCGTTGGTGTTGCGTTACCAGCAAGTCTGTCAGCTCGCTCATTTCCCTTAACACCTGCATGTCTCGGGCAGTATGACCATGTGAGTTTTTTAATTTGAAAGTTGCGCATTGCCTTATGCCACTCTGGGCTTCCCATTCCGTTTTCAATTTTCTGTATGAGGTTCACTGAGTAACCAACAGACAATAAGACATGCAAAGACCGTTACCGTAACCCAAATCATACAGGATTATTCTGCCTTGACCCTCCTGTAGCCATGGTACCCTTCCTGTCTCGTGCCGAAAGTGGACCCAAGCTATCGTGTTCACCTTTTGCCTGCGTGCATTTATGGCCTTTAATATTATAATATCACCGAGGGTATACCCCACTCCTTTCTCTCTCTTTCTGTCAACGTGTGGGGGTAGGGAGGGAGGGGGGGCAGACATACACAGAGAGATCACACACACACACACACACACACACACACACACACACACACACACACACACACAGAGAGAGATCACGCTGTGTGTGTGTGTGTTTGTGCGTGCTGGGTGTGTGAGTGTGTGCGCGCACACGCGCGTGTTCATAAGACATTTGAAAAAAGAATGAAACACCTGGTCATCAAAAGAAATGTATCAATAACAATGAAACACCTGGATATCCAAAGAAAGTAGACATTAAAGAGAAAACACATGATTACTAAAAAAAGATGTGATACTTGATGATAAAAAAACCCAGACAAGTGAGGCTGTTGATTTGCTTATTTCTTCCTGAACGTAGCCCATTTTCCTTCAGGGTTTTTCTTTTTTATTTCAATCATTTACTTTCTACGTGATTTTCCCTTCACAATATTTTAAAGGGCTTACCTATTTGTATAAAATTATTTGGTCTTGTTATCCTGTTTCATTTAGATGTTGATGTTTCAGACCTAACCAAACCTGGGGCAGGTTGTCATGGAGTGATGATGTTTCAGACCTAACCAAACCTGGGGCAGGCTGTCATGGAGTGATGATGTTTCAGACCTAACCAAACCTGGGACAGGTTGTCATGGAGTGATGATGTTTCAGACCTAACCAAACCTGGGGCAGGCTGTCATGGAGTGTTGATGTTTCAGACCTAACCAAACCTGGGACAGGCTGTCATGGAGTGATGATGTTTCAGACCTAACCAAACCTGGGGCAGGCTGTCATGGAGTGATGATGTTTCAGACCTAACCAAACCTGGGACAGGCTGTCATGGAGTGATGATGTTTCAGACCTAACCAAACCTGGGGCAGGTTGTCATGGAGTGATGATGTTTCAGACCTAACCAAACCTGGGACAGGTTGTCATGGAGTGATGATGTTTCAGACCTAACCAAACCTGGGACAGGTTGTCATGGAGTGATGATGTTTCAGACCTAACCAAACCTGGGACAGGTTGTCATGGAGTGATGATGTTTCAGACCTAACCAAACCTGGGACAGGTTGTCATGGAGTGATGATGTTTCAGACCTAACCAAACCTGGGGCAGGTTATCATGGAGTGATGAGTGCGTTGGGTTTACATGAAGGTCAGACATTTGCTGTAGTGTCGCGTATATGGATCTGTCTGCACGCTGTGACAACTTGAAACTGAAACAGAAATTTATTTCTTCTGTTTTCTTCTCTCTTTTTGTCCTTGTTCTTCCTGTTCTTCTTTAGCTCTCCGAAACCCGTTTGTTTTGGTCCCGTTCCTTTCAGAAAGGGAGATAAGTCCTCAAGCCTGCCCCTCAGCGTGTGAATGACGAGAACACAAAGATGGGAAATCCTCCAGCAATGTCCGTGTTTGCTGCCGGTTTTTGACGTTCATAAGCGACTGTTCACTGATGACGATGTGGAATGATGGTGAGTCAGATGATGGATGGGAAGTGCCATGAATTGTTGCAGTCGACATTGCATGTCAAAGCTTACAATAAGCTACAGGCTTCCATGTTGACATTGTTCACCCGCAAGCACACAAACACACTGTGACAACACACGCATTCACATACTCGTACTGTATACACACACACGAGCGCGCGCGCACGCACCCACACACACACACACACACACACACACACACACACACACACACACACAGAGAGAGAGCTGGGTGGAAGAAAAGTATTGTTCAATTATCAGTTCAATCATTACAATAGGCTACAGGTTTCCATGTCGACATTGTTCACACACACACACACACACACACACACGTACACACACTCGCACACACACACGCGCGCGCGCGCGCTCGCGCGCGCACGCACGCACGCACACACGTGCACACGCACGCACACACACACACACACACACACACACACACGCACGCACACACACACACTGAAAACTTTCTGCAGAGAAAAAAGTTGTTTACTTGATTTCGGAGTCTGACAAGAAAAAAAAAGCATTCAGTCAGAAAGCTGACCAGCAACACGTGCGGTTTTGTGGAAGTAACGATGATATATTGCCTTCTTTGCCGCGGAATGATAATTCGCTTTAAACGAAAAAGTGGGACTCTATTTCAGTGCTGTGCATATGCAGACGGACGTGAACGCTGCAATGCAATAAACTACCTAAAGACACCCCAAGAGTTGTAAATCATACTTAGTTAAGAGCGTTGCTAAATTCATCGAAGAAGCAATGAATATAAGAAAAGAAAAAGGTAATCGACCAAATACCTGTTTCAATATGATCCGATGTTTTTGCCAATTTCCATCGACAACATCTGCCTCCTTTTCATGTTCCTGTGTTGAGTGGCGAGGTGACCAGCAAGTTGACCCTCAGCGATGTAAACTGCGTCCTTCTGCATAAACTATCAGCACAGCTGCACGACAGAATATAGAGCAGGGTGGATGGTGCGGTGGGGGTGGGGGTGAGGGTTGTTTACGCTGCCTTTCCCTTCGGAAGGGCTGGCATGGTGGCATTTTACGTGGTGTGTTTGTCCGTTTCTTCATTGTGGTGAGGGTTGATTCGGGTTATTTTCAGATGGCTCTTCAGATGTGTGTAAGCTTCTGCTGCCCAGGGATAAGGACTGTTGTAAAATGAGTTTTATTGTTTGGCCTACTCCACAAGCTGTGTGTGTGTGTGTGTGTGTGTGTGTGTGTGTGTGTGTGTGTGAATAGAGTAAAATAGAATATCTTATTGTCATAAAACCTTAAGGTGTTATAAGACGCAAGAAAACGTAAGCATAAGCATATTGTGAAATTCGCCAGCCTTGGCTGTAATTCTTTCATTGTGTGTGCGTGTGTGTGTTCGTTCGTTCTTTAGTTCAGCGTCTTTTCACTATCAGCGATATTAG